>NC_057361.1:20711877-21011877 GCF_016509475.1 Prionailurus bengalensis | reverse complement strand
AGAGGAAAAAAGTCTGTCATCAAGTTTACTTCAATAGATACTCTTGGGTTTGAGGCAGCTTTCTAAATATGGCCATTGCTTTTCTTCACATCTCATCTCTCCTGAAATATCTCAAACTACCACTAACAAACATTACATTTATTGTCTTTGTTCTTTTAAATTTTTTGCTTAGTTAATATATTGTGCAGGAGGAAAAAAAAACCCAACAACTCTGGTACTACAGCATTACGTACTTGTTTTTATTGCTTAGGTAGCTGGACAAAATACCTTCTGCTTTTGCGACTTACCAGAAACCAGCCAGCTTGAGACTGTGAAAACATCAGGAATGCCAAAAGCCATGACAATAAGTTCAGAACTAAGAGCTTTCCTGAACTCCAAAGGAGATGAAATTAAATTAAAAAATTGTGAAGTTTTTGCAAGAACTTTTGGCCAAGAGGATAATCTGTTTTCTTCGGTTGTGTGCTTAATGGAGATACCAACACAAACTAAAACAGGAGAAAAAGGCCAAAAAAGGGGGGCTGCTGCGGGGGGCACTGGGTTCAACCGAGACAGACGCCAAAGAAATTCCTCTCCTCCCGTGCTGTGCCGTATACCCATGTGCTTGCACCCTCTGTTCCTCACCCACTGGCTGCTGAGCCCACGGAAGCTCAGTGGGTCTGTGTCCAGGGCACACTTCGGATTCACAGGCACGAAGCCTGCAGCCATGAGGGCTTCACCTTCTATGTGCCTCTGCCTCCTCAACAGAATAAATAAGGCCACATCAGCCAATATCCCTCCATTGGTTTTGTTTGATAAACAAAAACATCACACCTCACAATTCCCTACCCCTTAAGATTCTGCTACGATGCCAATTAAGTACACAGAAAAAAAGAAATCAACTCTTTTCTGTAATATCCCCATGTGCCCATATTTTACATCACTTCCTGTAGCTTATAGTTCAAAAATAGAGGTTTTAACCTATCCTCAATCTAACAACCTAATTTTGAAGACGCATTTTCAAAATACACATACTCCTGCTATGAGCTAGAGCTCAGTCTAGGAACCCACCCTTAATAGACGACAAAATTCTGTATTCATGCATACATACCTATTTTTTCTGGGCAAAGAATCCACAACTATCACCCAATCCTCAATGGGTCATGGTCTCAAAAAAATTAGCCTCCCTCACAGAACTTGTAGTGATTTCATAATTACATCAGTCCTCAATCTAAGCAGTTACCTGGTGTATTTCATAACCATGGCTTCTCTTGATTTATCCAAGAGGCTGCCAAAGAGGAGCAACCTGTTTGGCTGGCTCCAGCACCACTTATACACCCTTTGCTTATCATCCTAAGAAAGAGTGTCAACCATCAGTCACAGGTGAGGGGACGAAGACAAAAGATGAGCCTTAACAAATCTGTGAGCACTACTATTATCGTTAGAGAGACAATGTGTAGTTTCGATTAGGTGGGTCTAAAGGTTGGTGAGTTTGTTGGCTGGCTGCAAGGAATCTGACCCATCACAATAACTTTTATAGTTTGTTTAGTCAACACGTATTGACTTTCTACTACATGAAAAGTATCCTTACAGGTGCTGGGATGAGACCAAGGGAAGGACATGATCTACATGATCAAACAACCCCGCAGACACGGACAATGGGTTGTGGGGAGCAAAGAGGAGAAGTGCCAGTCGAGAGGAGTGATGCTACGGGCATGGGAAAAGGTAGTAGCGGGATGGGAAGTAGAATCAGGACACACTAAAGGTTGAGATGTAGGAAGTGGGGAAAAGAGAGAACTGTGGTGCCTCTTAAGTTCATTATGAGAGAGCAAAGCGTGTTTGTGAAATTAGTAGCAATAGAGCTGTTTTTAAAAAATCGGAAAGACTAGCTATAAAGTTGGACTACAGACATTCTTGTCCCAGTGTTTACAAGTCTTAATGGTAGGCATTTCAAGATGTCACCGCCCTTAAGGAACTTAAAAGATAAATGTGATCACTTCCAACCAAGCAGTTTTGACTGTGTAAACAAAAGGAACAGAACTCAAGAGTTGTCTTCCAGGAATGTAAAAACAGGATGACTGAGCCAATCATACCAAGTGCCATACCAATGGACTGATCGATTAAAACCTTCTCTTTAGAGGCTCGCTCCCATCTTCAGCTGAGTCCGAAAACAGAAGCAGCTCTGGGTGCATGCAGGGAATAGTACCTATGATATTAAAAGGGAGGTAGGGCAGTGCTAATGAAAAAGCAATGGGATGAATGGTTTCTGACCCCATCATTTAAATGTCCTTGTACCTACCTAGTGTTATCTTTAAAAAAAAAAAAAAAAAAAGAACCATGAGGAACAAAGGTCCAGTACAGACATGAAGTCTGGAAACCTGGGATCCAGTGAGTTTTAGTGGCACAGCCAAGCTGTCCTTTAAAGCCTAACTCTCTTTGTAATTTCTTTGTAATAATAATTTGTAATAATAATAATAATATATAAGAATCTCACCTCTTCCCTTCCCACCGGTGCCTTTCTTTCTATTACTACGATTTCGATTAAGCATACTCATTCACTTGACAAATATGCAGTCTGTACTGCTCAAAACATGGTGCTTATCTCTTAGAATATAAAATGTACTCTGTGCTCTTGCAGACCCTGTGATCTACACATCCCAAATGTCCACAATGGTCTCATTTCTTCTTTATCTTTTAAGGGCTCGACCCCTCCACCTCATGTTCAATGTGTAAAACCTATGCTGCCTTGTAGCTTCATTCTCAGAACTCAACTCCATTCATTCTTTCAAAAGCTGGTAGTCTCTTCTCACTTCACATAATGGTCATTGCTTAGGTGAGACACTTCAACAATCACCTGAGCACCTACCCTGACAGAATGAATAGGCACTTCACTGTTTCCCCTTCATCATCACTAGCCTCCATCAGATCCTAATGACAAAGCCTATACATGAACACACCTCTAGACACTGTCAAATTTTCCACGGTGGGCAAAATGACCCCCTGGTGAGAATCTCTAACCTCTAGCAATGATTCTCTATGCACATGCTTGGGCGGAGACTGATTTGCCATAAAGCGTACTGATTCCAGACATATGCCTATGGTTGTCAAGATTATTTAGCGCACAGGACTACATTATCTAAGATGGATTTTTCCACGTTTAGACAAACATATAAAGTCTCCAAATATGCCAGATAGCTTTCCTCTGCACATCTAGGTGCACTCTCCACCCTGCTCTCGGGGTGGGGGGGGGGGGGGAGGCTGACCTAATGGACTATATCCCTCATCACCTAATTTTCAACTGAGTGTGACTAATGGAGAACACTGTATAGATCAGGAGGGAAATGAGGACCGGCTATCGATGTCCCTGGCTTTTTTCCCTGAGGGGGCATGTAGGGACTAGCTAATTCCATCCACCTAGGATCATGAGGCCCTCTTCACCCAAATCCCTTTTTGGGGGTTAGGTATGTGTTCCTCCTCTTTCACCGGACAATCTAACACCCCCACTGTAAATGACCCCAGAGTTGGCATAATTCTCTTGTGATTTACAGGGGGATCGTGTCCTCATTTTGGTAAACAATCTCTTTATCAAATCTTTCTATTAATCCCAATGTCATCTCTTTCCTACTGGGGCCCTGACTGACACACCAAATACATTTTTATTTATTTTAAATTTTAAAAACAAGCAATTTAAAAATGTTCCCCCTTGAAGCCCCATTCTCCTAAAAACACATTCCCAAGAGGCACTGCATCTTGAAGATCTAGGCTTTTAAGGTTTGTGAAGAAGATACACTGTGAGCTTTCTTCAAAGAGCAAGTGTATGATGTATCTCTTTTACTATTACATATTAACTAAAATGTTCAAATTTCCACTTCTTTTAGCCTTACCTTACTGCAAAGAAAAAGAAAAATAGTGAACACTATAATAAAGAGCACTACCTTCCACCTTATGGTCTTGACAACTGGACAATTATCGCATAATTATTTTAAGGTAACTGACGCCATTATTTTTCCCTTTACATACTTAAGGCCTCTAATTACATTGTACATTAACACCAAGGACCGGGACTATTATCTTAAAATTGTTTCCCTCACACTTACTCATGCCTTGCAATAGTTCCTTTAAGAAACAAAATATTCAAGGGGTGCCGGGGGGGGGGGCGGGGGGGCTCAGTTGGTAAAGCAACCCACTCTTGGTATGGCTCAGGTTGTGATCTCGTGGTGGTGAGATCGAGGCCCACGTTGGGCTCTGTGCTGAGCATGGAGCCTGCTTGGGATTCTCTTGCTCTCCCTCTCTCTCTGCCCCTCCCCCTCTCATGCTCTTTCTCTCTCTCAAAATAAATAAACATTAAAACAATATATTCAGTAAGTATGTGTTGACAGTTGGAAATAGTATCAACAGAAAGAGAACATAAGGAAGCAGGAAAGCTAGTCCCAAAAGCTACGCTCCCTTACTTTAGGATTTTCTTATCTGCCTTGCCTTACCAAAAGATTTTGTCACCAGAAGAAAAAGAAAAGCTTCACTGCAAGGTGAATATAAATTCTAGCAAAACAGCTGTATACCCATCAAGATTATTTTCCACAAGTAGCCAACAAGAAACAGAATTTACAACAGAGACAGGAAGAAGGGTAGGTGGAGTTAGAATAGAAGGAAATGAGGAGGCTCAACAAGAATTAATTACTGGTAATTACACATGCTACAGCCTCTCTTCTTTCTCCACCCTCTAGCTAATCAACAGTGGGAACAGATGTGGTCTGTGGTATTGGGGAGGGGGGTGCTTAACAGCTGTTGGGAGAACATGACATTAAAAAGCAGCCTTGTCCACAGAAACCCAAGAGTTTCACTGTTTGAAAGAAAAGAGGTAATGAATAATGACCACAGTCTTACTTTGAACTTCAACCTCTTCCGGCCAGGAATACAAAAGTTCTTGTCCTGATTTCTGATCACCTACTGCAGTATGTTCACTATTTTCTATTACAAGAGTGCCTCAATATTGGAATCTGTTTCATGTGCCTTATCCACGTACTCCTGAAACCAGTACAGAGATCCAACCACTCCTTATTGAATAAGCAGTCAATAAATCTTGACTATGGTAATGATAATTAGAAGGCAAACTCTGAAAGTGCCCACTATAGGGAATACCAAATTAGGGTGAAATAATCCCCAATTTGCTACACTCCTTCTGGATGCTCTTCTGGGAGATGAGAACTCTGAAAACAATGTGGAAATCAGAACATTCCAGTTTGCTTCTTTAAAAATTTCAAGAATGTAGCATACTGTCATTGCATACAATCTTTCCTAAAAAACAAAAACACAAACTAAAGCCCAATAATAAATTTAAAAACATTACCACAATCAAGGCTTTAACAAGAAATGTATTCACTTACCCCCAGGGCCCAAGGAATGCAGATAGGGGGCGCAGACCTGCCTTCAGGAACTATCAGGTGACTGCTACCTATGATCTCAAACGCCTGTGCTGGAGTACCTGAGAAAGTTTTTGTGTGTGGAACCAATTAGGTTCCAAAAAGCTGTAAATACGTCCATTTGTTCACAAATCCCAAGTGGTACTCAGTAAGTGACTGGTTCCGCCACTGACAGCAAGTACACTGACTGACTGCTTTTGCCAAAAGAAACGTGCAACTATGTTGGAAGCTTTGCAAGTTCTTGAGTAGCTTAACAATTAAAGTTCTTCTTGGCATAAATGTTATTTATGTACTTGGGTGTGAGGTGTATATACACATGGAATGTTTAAGAGGGTACATGTTTCACAGGCACTTGCAGGATACTATACTAATCTCCTATATCTAATCTTACTAAATTGAGTTTGCATATTCTCAAATTCTGTGTATTTTTGGGGCAACTTCAAAAATTTCATTCAGTTTCAGTATACGCATGAATATACGCAGTATACTGCAAGAACTATGATTCAATCCCGTGGGGGATAATTAGAGAAAGACAGAGCTGGGGCAGGGAAGAGGAAAGGAAGGCAAAACCTAATGGCAGAACAGGAATAAAGACTTTTGGAATGAACCCATAGGAAAAATACAAGAAGGTGAGCACAAAGCACAGCTGGGAGGGACTCACAACTACACCCTGCCGGCATCTCAGAGCCAGCAGTGGAGGTGGGGGGGGCCTGGGGAGAGGGACATGCAGATTTTGAGTCTGAAAACTACGAAGGCCCTGAGCAGCTAGGTAAAAAACCAGCCGTGGGAGAGGAAGAGAGATGCCTCAACGCATGCTTGTTCTGCAACCAAGCAAATGTTCTATTAAACAAGAGATGGTAAATGAACATGAATATACAGTACCCGTTGCTACTAAATAAGAGTATACATTAAAGGGCTGTTTGTATTACACTGAGATTATTCAAGTGCATATAAATACTGCTCTTTCTTAAGAAATTCCATAGATCCGCTCTCACCTTCAGAGCCCCTGTGACTATACTTTCCATGTGGTCTCAAGTTCTCAGGCTTACATTCTACAGCCATGAGTTTTCAGAAACCTCTTCCTCCTGGTGAGAAAAGGACTATACCTTCCTTTGCAATTCAATGGGATGAAGCTATTCTTTTTGGCGTGCTCTGCAAACCCACCTTTTGAGCCCTAGAAATAATTTTAATCATCTGCAGAAAAGCGCATAAGAAAGTTTAAATTAATCCTTCATCCTAAATTATGTTGCTTTTCTGCATCAGCAAAGACACATTACCATGCAAAATAATGAGTTTTTTTTTTTTTTTTGTCTGATAGAGAATATATTTGGGAGAGAAATGGGAGTTTCTGGCAAAAAATAAAGGCTTCATTACTTCAGCTTTAAATGTAAATTAGGCACTCAGCAGCATGCAAGTTAGGACAATTTTCCTTACACAAGATAAGATGAATTATATTTTATTCCTTAGTTCTTAACAAGAGTCACTTCCTTAGACATACCTAACCCTTAAACAAAAGCTGTTCTTTGTCACAGCTAGGGAAATGTTTTTATTACTGATGTTCTTTAAATATGAATAAAAATCTCTCTTCTATACTCATGCTCATAACAAGCTGCTACTTAGGCAAAGAATATCTAAAATGAATATAGAAATAAAAGGGGGAATATTTGCTTTCTATGTGAACAGTACACCTATCACCCCAACTAGTGGAAAGGCCTTTAAAAAACAACTGTCCTCTGAGGCTCTAATACTGTCTAACTTTGCAAGAAAGTGATAGCTTTTGAAAGTGAAAAAGACATTAAACACACATCCGATTGTCCAGAATCACACCAACATAACAACTACCAGTGTTCTGTGGGGTTTTGCTCGTTTTTAAAAGGTGATCACTTCTCTGATATTCATACAACTTTCTCCCTCTGTCTGGAACTCAGTGTATCAAAATGTCTGTTCTGCAAAGCCCCTGAACAAGACCCAACCAACCCAGTTCTTCACCAGTGGCCTTCAGTAAATAGCCCTCACCATTATATTAAGCACTCAGGAGAACATTCTTAGGCAAGGATCAAAGACATTTCTCTGAGTGTTTTGTCCTAGTTAACCTGAATACATTACAAGACACTGCATCTTTAAGCCTCAAGTTCCCTGAACCACTTAAGGCAAAAATATAGTCCTGAGATGTTAGTCTGGAATTTTCCTTTAGTTCCGCACAACCTGAATATATAAGTTCAGAAAGAAGACAAAGTCAAGGAAATATGCTCGACATTTTATTAAGTTAACTCACAACACTTTCTATCCTAACATGTGATATCAAATTTTTAATATCAACTTTACACTTGAGAGATTCTCCAATTGTCAAATGCCTTTTCAAGCAAAACTCTCTAATATTTAAGATGATGAGAGTACAATTGACCTAAATTTTAGCATCATGGAATCTCAACTATGTGAATCATATTAAGATTGTTACTTTTTCTTCGTATATGTTGGCCGTGCCTTTTCTAAGTAGTGCAGAATCCTGTTCCTGTACCAATTTTTCTGTTGCACTCCAGCAAATATCCACACAAGGGAAGAGAAACTTGGCATTTATTTTTGCTATTACAGAAGTTTCTACCTATAACACCTAAACACTTAGGAAGCACCAAGAAAATTAAACGTTTACGTGTATTTTTAAAAGTATACTTAAAATATTTTACATCATATAGACAGGCTAGGTAAATGTATTTAGAAACATACATCTTACAAATAAAATTATAAACAATGGCAGAATTATGTGATAGTCTCTCCCCACCCAAAACAAGGTTAAGTTAGATTTTCTGGAACAGAATCATCCAATAGTACTTCCTGTAGTGACAGAAGTGTTCTGTATCTGCAGTGTCTCACACGGCAGCCACAAATGACTAGTGAATATTTGAAATGTGGCTAGTGTGACTGAGGAATTGAATTTTTAATTTTATTTGGTCTTAAATAATGAAATAGCCTAATGTGGTTAATGGCTACCAGGCCTATATATAGAGACAATGAAACATGGCTAGTGTGACCGAGTAAATGAATTTTATTTCATTTTAATTAATTAAAATTTAGATTTAAAAAGTCACCTGTGGCTAATGTCCATCAACCTGGCCAGTGCAGATCTCAAACAATGATAGCTACAGAAGTAATGTGTATAAAGAAAGCTGCTATTAACTGTAATGTACTTTAAGAATAAATGGTGGGGTGGCCTGGGTGGCTCACTCAGTTAAGCGTCCGACTTCGACTCAGGTCATGATCTCACAGTTCGTGGGTTTGAGCCCTGCGTCAGGCTCTGTGCTGACAACTCAGAGCCTGGAGCCTGCTGCGGATTCTGTGTCTCCCTCTCTCTGCCCCTCCCCCTCTCATGCTCTGTGTCTCTCTCTCTCTCTCTCAAAAATAAACAAACATTAAAAAAATAAAATACAAAAAGACAGGGCAGTCACCACCCAAGAGTCAGACACTGAATCTTAGTTTTGCGTTCCATCTCAAATCATCAACTCGGTGTTAAGAAACCTTAGAGGTATAGTCTAAGATTTCACAGAACTAAGTTTATCTGTAAAAGGGGGAACTTTGACACTTCAAAGGTGACAAACATTTTCCCACTTTTCAGGCCAAAAATTTATAGTACGATAGAGCAAAAGTTATGGCTAACTAAAAACAGAAATGATTACCAGCATACATATACATTACATATTCTACATGTGAAATTCAAATGAGGTAATTCACATGCAAAGGCCACGTAAAACACGACAAAGCACTACACACGCATAGCATAACTGCTGGTCTACTACTGTTAACAATCTTAACTTCAAGAAGCTTGCAGACTGGTACCTGCCAAGGCCTTGGTGGCTGCCCGCAGGTTTTGGTGGACATATGGACAGTTGGTATCACTTCGTTTCAATTAGTGAAAACTTAAGAACAGATGTAGATAAATGTGGTGTCACTGAGTCTTAACACTGTTTGTTTTTCATCATAAATTCAGCGGTCCTTTGATGATGGACAGCGGGTACAGACAATAAATGAGGGAACAATGTAAGACTCTAATGTGAAATTGGCTCACAATTCCAAGGTTTGAATCTCTATTATATACCGTCATGCATTCCTCCTTGAAGGCAACTACTTGTCATGTTTCGTGGATCTTTGACATGAAATTCTAGTATATTCTTTAACTTTAAAAAATCAAACATGTATGTTTGAGTTCTAGGACTCCCTAGGTTTAAATTTAGATTTTTCCTACATTTTCAAATAAATTCATTTTACCTCCATTAGGACAGATTAGCCTTTCCCACTGAAACAAGGTCTTACATAGGGACTGAACTTAAGAACAAGGGTATGGCATCAGTTAAGTTATATGAAAGACAGAGGCGAAATCTTCTATAACCACCTAAACGGAGTATAACTATGTTATTGGCAGTACATGAGAACAATGATAGGGGATTCACACATCCCTTCCAGACCATGAAAAGAAGGCAAAAAAAGGCCACCCTCTGAGCTTAAGACCTACTTACACAATGGATATGAGAGCACTCTGCTGACAACAACCAAAAGACTGTATGTGTATGCACCCAGACCCAGAATTTGAAAGCCTTTGAAGGTTTCTAAAGGTAATCTAAGTGTATTCTTAGGAAGCATTCCCAGGATGAGTTTGCCACTTAGTAAAAAGTGTATTACAGTTTAGTTTGAAAGAAATTGTGTAAACAAAGGAAAATGGTCAGCACTGAAATAAGCCCCAAGAACCAGACACTGGTAAGCTTTACCACTCAGCATTATTCAGGGGGAAACCCAAATAGTCCCTGTGGCAGGTGTATCCTAATCACGGATTATCTAACCAAGTCCCTTTGTTTTGATTCCATTCTCACCAAGCAACCTTGTGATTGTAATTTGGCTTCCCATGTGGCTTGTCTATAAAGAGAAAATGCACTAATCTCTCAGTTCAACCTTACCAGTCTAATTAACAGCTGTAGTGCTCATTTCAAATGAACAAATTGGCAGTAGGGCACGTACATGTGAGTCTGACCATCCGCAGTGTGCCAAAAAGGTCAGATTTCTCAGCCTTTAAGAATATGAGCTCCTTGTTCATCACAACACTTCCGGTGCCTACAACAGGGCAGGGCTCGTGTTAACTGCTCAGTAATCATCAGGTTGGGGTCCAGAGACCTAAGACAACTTCTCCTCGTGTCTTTCAATTCAAATTACAACATACACTAAAACAGCACAATGTCCAGTAGAAGATGACCAGAAAAGAGAGTTTGTTACAGATAAAATATTTACGTACTGACATGACCTAAAACTAATTTATTTGATATAATAAACGTTAAACAATTAGAAATGCTTTGTTTTCGGACCTAAAATATAAGTGTTTACTTCCATCATTTTCTCCTGAAAAACCTCCTCGTGCCAAGCAAAAGCATTCAAAATGATTCAGAAACTCGACACACTCAGTATTCAACAATGCTCACTTTTTCAGGTGATAATGGTTTTTCCTACTGAAACCTTTTTGAAAAAAGTTAATATAGCATTTCTCCTTTTCACTTTTTCCTCACTCCATTAATTTATTCTACATATCCACTGGAGCTAGTCCATATCAAATTCAATAAAGGCAACAATGATTAGAAAATGCTGTCAAGTGACCTACTTCTGTACTTGGATTTACAGCTATTAAAGTGCATCTCAATTTGCTCCAGTGTCCCAAAACCAAAAACGCAGAGATTCTGCTTCCAGAGTTGGACAAACCCCACGACAGAAAACCACCATACCCTCTGGACAATATAAAAAACAACTACCTGAAGGCAGCAGAGAACCAAACCCAGGCCAAATATGCACAGAAGTCTACAACTGGAAAAAAGGAAGGACTCTGAGCACGTTGCCCATTTTTCCAACTTCATGCCCGACTGTGTGGAACATAGTCTAAGTGGCTTAAAGAGGCAGAAAACAGCATCCAGGGTGGCCATAGTAGCTGGAAAAAATAAAAGACCAATTACCAATATCAGGAATGACAGAGATAACACCACTACCAACTCAACAACTATTATGAACAACTGCATGCCAATAAATTAGACAAATTTCTTGAAAGACACAAACTACCAAAGCTCACATAAGAAACTAGGGCGCCTAGGTGGCTCAGTCGGTTAATCATCCAACTCTTGATCTCGACTCAGGTCATAATCTCACGGTTGGTGGAATCAAGCCCCGCATCGACCTCTGCACCAACAGCACAGGGCCTGCTCGGGATTCCCTCTCTCCCTCTCTGTGCCCCTCCCTCACTCATGCTCTCTCCTCTCTCTCTCTCTCTGCCCCTGCCCTACTCTCGAGGACTCTCCCTGTCTCTCTCAAAAAAAATTCAAGTAAACTTTAAAAATAAAGAAGAAATAGATAACCTGAACATCCCTATATATGTTAAAGAGACAGAATTTGTACTTAAAAACTTTTACACAAATTAAAGTCCCGGCACAGATGGCTTCAGTGGTGTATTACTCCAAACATTTAAGGAAGAAATAGTACCAATTCACAAAAACATTCCCAGAAAATTGAAGAGGAAGGAATACTTCCCAGCACATTCTATAAAAAGCTAGTATTACCCTGGTGTGACTGAGACTGACAAAGATATTACAAGAAAAGACTAATATCCCTTGCAAACATAAACTCAAAAATTCTAAAGGTTTTAGCAAATCAAATCCAGAAACACATAAAAAGGATAGTATATCACGACCAAGTGGAGCTTTCCCCCAAAATGCGGGACCAATGTAACATTTGAAAGTCAATATAAATCACCATATTAATAAACTAAAAAAAAAAAGAAACAGAGCTAAACAACCAAAAAAACCTTCTGATTGTCAAAAGACAGAGAAAAGGCACTTGAAAAAAATCCAACATCCATTCCTGATTAAAAACAAAAAAACCCTAAAACTCTTACTTTGTGTGCCAACCCTGTTTCAATCGGGAAAAATAACCTCTCAGGAAAGTGAGAAGAGAATGGAATTTCTTCAACTTGAAAAACACTATGTAAGAAAAACCTACATTTGACATACTTAATGCTAGCAGACTGAATGCTTTCTCCTAACATTAGGAACAAGGACAAAGTTATCCTGGCTGTTTATAAAATAGAAGTTTACAAAAAATACCAATTAGGAAAAATAAATACTAATGACAGAGAAACCATATGGAGATACATGCAAAAACGGGGGGAAAAAAATCAGCATCTCTTTCTAGCTGGTTGGAGCCCTGGGAAAAAAATTCCTACATAAGCAGGTATTGCTAATAACCACCGACATCCATTGTGGGGAGGTGGCGAAATGCTGTGGAAGGATCTCAAATTAGGTCAGAGTGAACCTTATGAAAGGAGCGCCATTCAACTATTTCTGCCCTAAAAAAAAGGGGGGGGGCGGCAATTACATTATATTACAACCATTAACAGGGTGGTTAAGAGCACAGACTCTGACGCCAAACTGCCTAAATTCAAATCCTGGCTCCACTGCTTACTAGTTTGAGTGACCTGCAGTAGGTTACGTAACCTTGGTTTCCTCGTCTATAAAATACAGACATAGCAATATCCACCTCAGGGCTTGTTCTCAGGAGTTAACGAACTTGCATAGATAAAGCACCTAGAACTGTGCCTGGCACATGGTAAAAGTTATACCAGTGTGAGCTACTCTATCATCCATTCCGGCTCTGAAAAAGAAGGTGCTTCTACCTTATTTAACCAAATGGTAAAATGGAGGGGTTGAATGAGACTAACTCAAAGGTCGGGACTGGTTCTTCAATTCTATTTTTCGACAATTACAAAAGCAGAGGACAAAAGCTTTGTATCATCATACTACACTAACAAAGCAATATCATCTGCCTAAATGACCATCTGAGGTCATTCTTCAGTTTCTCTTAGAATTGACTTAAAGTTAACCTCAAGGTTAGGGGCACCTGGCTGGCTCAGTCAGAAGAGCATGCAACTCTTCATCTCAAGGTACTGAGTTCAAGCCCTATGTTGGATGTAGAGATTACTTAAATGAATAAATAAAAGCTTTTAAAAAAAATCAAAATAAATTAACATCAAGGCTGGATGTCAGTGTCCAATCAAATCCTGTATTGAAGTCAATCAAGTAAATCAGTAGTCTCCAGAGCAGTGGCTTCCTATCATGCTTTTATACAATCTCCAGTCAACCTAAGAAGTTCAAGAGAAATAACTGCTATTTGCTCAAACCCTACAGTGTGCTGAACGCCAAGAACTATTGCGTGACAAGTATGAACTAACACAACATAGTCATTAACATGATCAATGTGGGCCTAGAATCAACTGCCCGGGTTCAAATCAAATTGCGACCTTAGGCAACTTATATGGCTTCTCTGTGGCTCATTTCCTCTTCTGTAAAATGAATAATAATCTCATAGGCTATTGGTGAGGGTTAAATACACTAATGTATGAACAATGCTTAGGACAGTGCCCAGCACACAGGAAAAAGACAGTAAATATCAGCTATAGCAAAGTCAGATAATTAATCAAAAGCTCTCAAAACCAAGGTAATTTTCATGTATCTTAATTTAGAAAGTAAGTATAGGCCATCCAACATGTTTAAAATGACTCTAAAAATCAAATAGCAACATATTAATGTAAAACTTAGATGTCAAGCTTCTCCTACTTTGTATCATAAAAAGAACTAAACTAGGGGCGCCTGGGTGGCGCAGTTGGTTGGGCGTCCGACTTCAGCCAGGTCGCGATCTCGCGGTCCGTGAGTTCGAGCCCCGCATCGGGCTCTGGGCTGATGGCTCAGAGCCTGGAGCCTGTTTCCGATTCTGTGTCTCCCTCTCTCTCTGCCCCTCCCCCGTTCATGCTCTGTCTCTCTCTGTCCCAAAAATAAATAAACGTTGAAAAAAAAAATTAAAAAAAAAAAAAAAAAGAACTAAACTACTAAGAACATCTGACCACTCTAATTAAGGGTAATTCCTAATAACAAATCAAATCAAATAAACTTATTTACCAGGACTGGAACATCTTTCTTTTTTGTTTTGTTTTGTTTTTCTTTAAATAATCCTATCTTCCACCTCCAAGACATATACAAACATTAAAAATAATGTTTTCCTTATCACCTGGCATTATTAATTCTTATTCACATCGGGTATATGGACAACTATTTACAAGACCATATGAAACTACTGTTAATTGTGTGTACTTTCAACCTTGAACTCTTAGGCCAGTCCTATGTTTCACTTCCTTTTTACATCAGTAGCCAACTGACTGCCTGCCCATGCTTTCACTTCCCTTGGCGCAAAGAAGCAATTAATGGTAACAAGAAGCTTAAGTAGATGTCTTATAGAGAAGCAAGCTCAATATTCTCTCCATATTTAACGACTCCATGAGGGTTAGTCAAAGGAAACAGCACTCCTCCCAAGACTCTAAAAGGCAACTCTCCACTTCCTACCCATACTCCAAATGGTGGTGAACCATATACTGCGCCTGTTATCACCTGGCTGCTTATGCAACACTTTACCAAACTTCAAACAGGTGGTTTTATATCTGATGGGAGGTCTCACACATAAAACCATACATGAGCATTACAGAAGAACTCAGACATCTCTGTTTCAGGAAAATTTAAGGCTGTACATGCCTAAGATAAACTCCTCCAATAATATCGCACGGCCTCAATGACTTAACCCATAGTTTCCAGGATCAATTGGTTGATGATCAACTTAAAAAATATCGTAAGCATACATAAAAAAACAAAATAGAATACTTATAAAATACTTAGGTATATTTAAATCAGTATCAATACTACAGAATTTTAAGAGATACATACACTTTAATTTTTAAAGCCACAGGTATCTTATATACCTCTGTCCAATGTTACACTCAATTACACATACTGATCTACCAATACTTGTGTTTGACTTTAACCTGCAAAAATGGATTATCCAAGAAACATAAAATTAAAGATTAATCACAACAGTCAACAGTGGTGGAAGAAACCCAAATGTCCATCAAAGGATGAATAAACAAAATGTGGTACATACATATATAAGATGGAATGTTGTTCAGCCTTTAAAAGGAAGAAATCCTGTCATGTGCTCTAACACAGATGAACCTTGACGCCATTATGCCAAGAGAAATAAACCAGTCACAAAAAGACAAATGCTGGATGATTCCACTTACACGGTAAAGGATATCTAAAGGAGTCAAATTCACAGAAACGGAAAGGAGAATAGTGGTTAGCAGGAGCCAGGAAGAGGGGAAAAAGGAGAGTTGTTACTCAGCGGGTATAGAGTTTCAGTCATGCAAAATGGAAAATTTCTGGAGATCTATCTCACAACAACATGAATATACTTAACACTACTGAGCTGCATGCTTAAAAATAGTGTGGCAAATTTCATGTGATTTTTACCACAATAAAACATAACACGAACAAGGTTTTAAGAATAAAAAAATTAGAGACTAACAGAGTATATGCCTTGAAAAACTATATTCACCAAGTACTTCTTTCACATTGCCTTAACAAACACACATATGACACAAACAGAAGGCTGACTATTACAGTTCTTTCCAAAACAATATAATCTCAGCATTCAAGTAAGTTTAGCCCTACATACTGAGGCTAGATGCTCAAAAAGTTTTCGGTGTAACTAAAACTTAACAAGACATATTCCCTGTGAGCAGAACACTTCCTAACTATTCACACAGTGAGGAGGCCTAGAAAGTTATTTTGGCCAAATCTTTTTGGATTGTATTTCATCCTTCAGAGCGGTATCCCACCTGGGCCGAAACCAAATGTGAAAAAACAAAGCAGACACCAATTGTACTGTAGAAACATCTGCCCATTACTAGTGCTGGTTTTACAACATGCCTTGAAGACGCCTGGGATTCAGCAAAACATTGCTGAAAAAATGCCACATCTTGAGCACTGAACCTTGAGAATACTATCTATCCATCGATAAGTGAAATAAAGAGCTCTGAGAAGTATCAATTCCCAAGGATTACACAAAAGACTTGCCTGCATTTCAAGGAAAAGCAAGCTTGGATAAGAAAGGAATGAAAGGAGAAATACAGTTTCAGCTTGTCTCGGGCCTAGATCACTTTCATTCACAATTTCAAAATCATATTCTTGCTGGTTAAGTTGTGTTGTCATTTGTTTGTATTTAAATAGTTTCCAGGTGCCCAATTTCCCTATCTCGCATTACTGGCTGCCACAATTCTCAACTGCAAATTTATTAAATGTCATAAGCACTTGAGAAAATAAGAAATAATCATGTAAAAACACAGTGAGGATAAACCAAAGCAGTTTCTCCATCAGAAAATGAGGCCTCGCACTCTGTGACAATCGCTCTAGGGAAGTTGTTTTGACAGTCATCAACAGCAAATAGAAATCTGTCCTCAACCTATATTATAGAAAATATTTAAGTACAGTTTTGTAAGCTGCAGACTATCCGCAGATCTATAACAAGGCTGAGAAAGGCACAAACTACTGTCTTTTTCACAGGCTTTGCTACAGTTTACAGCTTCTCCTGAATAGTTTTTCAGCTCTTACCCAATTTAGGAAAAGAAAAGGGGAAAACAAAGGTATATAAATCAGATCCACCCAACTAGGCTGGGGAAAAGATAGAGGAGGGAAGAGAAAACAGCCTTTCAAAAGACCGTGCATGCAATAATTATGTTTTCCTACTTTACCCCCTTCCTTCACCGTGCATTACATTGTCAGCATGAGTCTTCCAGATGACTTTTAAGTGGCAATAAGAGAGTAAGCATTCTGTTAACTGGGTAAAAGGTGGACAAAATTAATAGTCAGCTCAGATTTTCCAAAGACTGTGGAACAGCTAAAATTACTCACTACAAATGATAAAACCTGCTTGGACTACAGACTCAATGACTGCATTATTTTACTGATAGAGTCATTTTCTTACATGATGATTCAGTATTTTCTAAGTGCTGCACTGGTGCTCTACGGCACTGATCAGAATGGTAAGATCTAATCAGCTCTGGCGTGGGAAAGAAGACCCCTGGGTTTTAAAATTTTTTTTTCAACGTTTATTTATTTTTGGGACAGAGAGAGACAGAGCATGAACGGGGGAGGGGCAGAGAGAGAGGGAGACACAGAATCGGAAACAGGCTCCAGGCTCTGAGCCATCAGCCCAGAGCCTGACGCGGGGCTCGAACTCACGGACCGTGAGATCGTGACCTGGCTGAAGTCGGACGCTTAATCGACTGCACCACCCAGGCGCCCCATGACCCCTGGGTTTTAGATCAGTCCTGATTCTGGTCCAGTTGGACCCTACGGACTTCCACTTTTTCATTTATGAAATAAGGGGACTGGACTAAGGTTCCTTTTAGTCCAAATGAAATCTAAAGCTTAGTAATCTTTTAAAAAATCTTCCATGTGTGCCAACTCTATTATCCTCACTTTTACCCTGAGGAGTTCTACACTGTACACATTCGCTCAACACAATGACAAGAGTCAACACAGATCTAGTCCTCTCTCTGGCTTCGATGTTCCAAGGGCCTTCAGGCTCCATGTATAATGCTTCTACTGAAGGCCACAAAGCTGCTGGTTTTATAAATTCTAAAGATTAAAAGGAGAAGCAAAGCCCTCTTAAGGCACCAGGATTACCACTCGAACTCAAAATATATGCAATGAGACCCTAGGCCTTGAAAGCATCAGAATCATCCCCATAAAGTTCACTCCCTATGTGTCATGACTGTTTCAAATCACTCTGATAATGCATTTGCATGCTCTAGATTCTGGCTGGTAAAGTGATACTACTCAAAAGGGGTAAAATTAATATGGCTACAAAAGAAGATCCACTGTAAAATTCCACAGATACTTTCTCTAAAACATATTAACCCACCTGGCACACAAGGCAGCAAGCCTTTGGGCCACGCACTGCACAGCACGGACCTCAGTTAACACCTCTATGACACAAGCTGCACACACTCACTGGGAGCAACAGAGATGCCACGGTTCCTCACTGCAACTCTCGACTGCCAGGCAGCAAAACTAAGGACAAACGAGAACACTGAAGAACATCAAGTGGAGATGTTTTCCAGGCCCCTGACTCCCAATTTTTCCCAAGGCATTTCCTAATAACAGGTTTTTCAAACAGAAAAAAAAAAAAAAAAAAGAAAAGAAAAGAAAGAATGCCACTTCGTTTAAAATTTGAGCAGCAAAAGTTGGTGCATATCACCTAATACATTAAATAATAGACATGGGGTGATTACATCTTTGTAAAATCCCACTAGTTATCTAACAAATGAACAGTTAAACCTCTTGCTTTCAAGATAATACCAAGTTGCATGAAAGAATCCCAAAGCACTTTATACACTACATGTCATTAACTCCCATAAATCCCTGACAAGTGTGGCAAAAAGCCAATGCTCCAAATATTATAAATGGGGAGAGCAGCAGAAAACAATGACATGTCAGAACTCATTCGGCAAAGAGCCCTAAGAAAGCAGGCAACTGCTTGGGCTCCCAAGTCAGCTTCCGAACTTGATTCAGAAGCCACCTTTAAAGAGCTTAAGGGCAAGGGATCAGAGTTCATAATGACAGAAAAATGTCAACCCAAGGTATATAAGCCCAAATAGAATGTACGACAGTAGGGGTTCAGTGACAGCCTCCCAGGGGATTAAATATTGATGCTACACTTAAGGGAGACACCAGCCAAGTACAGAAGCCCAGAGCCCAGAACTCTTGAGCAAAAGGTGAAATGTACCATCCACGCTTTTGAAAGCTCCGATGAAAGCACATTCAACATGCACAAAATCTTCTGCTTGTTTTTTTAAACACATCTGAGACACACTTTGCAAGCAATAATTTTCTTCCGATTTTGTTTACAAAAAAAAATGCACTTGTTCCAAATATTCATCCCTTTGGCACTGCTATGGAGGAGGGGGCAGCCTGGGACACCAGACTAGGCTGTAAGACAGCATCAAGTGAGGGAATGGGCCACTGCCAGGCTGACACACAACAGGTGAAAGAAAGTGAAGCAGGGAGGGCCAAGCTGGGCCCAGATTAGCAGCATCAACCCTTCCAACGATGCACTCATGGGGCCTTACTGCATGTTTTGTGATAATCCTACATATTCCACTCAGAATCACAGAACCGGCCTACAGTTGGAAGAAACTTTAGAGGTCATCGAGCCTAACCACTGATTCAAAAGAAGGCTTCTCTCTTCTTTTATACACTTGTAATGGTCTGGAAGTTTCTGTTTGAATTCTTCCAGTACCTGAAAGGGCAACTCCACTGCTTAATAGAGCTAATTAGTAGAAAGTCCGTTATTGCTAATTTCTGGCAATTAACTAGGTCTCTACTTTCTGGAGCTACACAGGATAAATTTCAACCCTTTCTTTACACAACAGTCTAACATTACATATAAATGTATGTGTGTTAAATGTGTGTGTGTGTGTGTGTGTGTGTGTGTGTGTGTGTGTGTATTTTAAGTAGGCTTCAAACCCAGTGTGGAGCCCAATGCAGGGCTTGAACTCATGACCCTGAGATCAAGAACTGAGCTGAGAACAAGAGTCGGATGCTTAACTAAGTGAGCCACCCAGGCACCCCAACAGTCTAATATTATAAAACATAAATGTAAGACTTATCCATTACATTTCATTTGCAGTTGGGGCTTATTCTACCTGCCCACCAAGTCTCTCAGATGTTTATCCTATCACTTATTATGTATTGAAGAAGTATGTGCTCTCTACCATTTAAGAAAGAAAAAGATTAACAACAACAAATGTAACCTTACTGATCACATACTAAAGGACATACTGATCACATACTAAAGGACATACTGATCAGCTAACCTTACTGATCACATACTAAAGGACAGGAACTATTCTCAGTGCTTTATACTTAATAATTCATTCAATCTTCCAAACACACATGTGAGGTAAGTATTCTGTTGATTTCTGGTTTCTAGATGAAGAAACTGAAGCAGGTTGTTAAGTAACTACCCAAAGCCACACAGCTGACTGCAGAAGAAATGCTCTCAGTACTCTGGCTCTTATGCTTAAAAGAGCCCACGGTCTGGCAGAAAAGAACTAATGGCCAACCATCTCAACTTTGTGACATACCTCCAAATCTGCTAAGGGCATGTTCTATTTTCATCTAAGTCTCTACAAATAATGTGTGTCAGGACAGAGTCACGGAGCCTCACCACAAAATAACAGAAATGCCCCTGCCAGTTAAAAACAAGCCACTAATAAAACCTCTCTAGAGTATAGCTGTTGGGAAACTAAAGATTCTCCCAATTCTATATACATTCAGTTCACACTGGTTTGACTGGACCATAATAACATTATGAGAAACATTTTCAGGTCCTTTGATAAAATCAAATTATGTGACCTTATTTAGTAAAACCTATGAAAGATGGAAAACCAAAATCGGCCTACCCTGTTTCTTCTGTTGGTTTTAGAAGTAAAAGCCAATGTGGTGGTGTTATAGTAAGATAGGCTCTCAGGGCCACTGCTCTGGAAGCATAAAAGAGTACATACTTTATTGTAAGCAACTTGGAAATGAGTTTTAAGAGTGCATACTCTTTAACCCAGAAATTCCACTTGTGACAATTTATCCTAAGGAAATTATCAAAGATGTGGACCAAGATTCATGTAGATGTTTATTACAGCACTATTTATAATAGTAAAATGCTAAAAATAACACGAATGTCTTAAAATAGGGCTATGGATAAATAAATTATGTGACATATACTTGCTGAAATCCTAACAGTAAAAATTCAGTTTCTATAAATATTTAATTACAGGGATATGCTTATGACAGGTTCAACATAAACAGCCAGATACTCCACAAAAATGAGCTATAATCTAAATTATATTTTTTAAAAATAATACTCTTGTGAACATCACATAGGCAGATGGAAAAACATGCCTAAACATACATTGTTGAATTATGAGTAAATTTTATTTTCCTATAGTTTCTAAATATGCTCCAATGGACATACAATAATTTTATTATCAGGAAAAAATGTAGTAACAACTCTTAGAATAAAGCATATGAAACTGTTGACACTCAACTACTTGTGATTTTCAAAATTAGCACTCTCATGTGGTTCCACCTAGTATTAAATCTAAAAGGAAAAACAAAACTAACAACGCTACCTGTTCTTGGTGAACCAATACTAATCCTTAGCCCTCACTACAAAATGCTGGAAAACACCTGCTGAATTTTTCTAGAACTGTATTGTGTAGCTTACTAGTCCATGATCCTCTTGAGTTCACCTTTTAGAAACTTTAGAATCAAGACTCGCTGTATTTGGTCTTCTAGACTGAAACCCTCAAGAAAATCCTGACATGGTTATATATAATTTGCATCCCAAATACAAGAGTTACACTTCAATGACTTTGCGATTTCTGCCCTGAAAAAAAGTACTGAAAGATTCACCACCTTTAACTGTATGAGGTGCTACAGAATCCCACCATCAGGCCAAGGGCCATGTTCGAGTGGTGCTTTATACTCTGTTCATTACAGAATGAGACAGCGTAAAACATTCTGACTCATCTTTGGTTCTTGACAGCCTCCCCACAATTCCCATCTTACTGTGATGGAAAAGACCTGAAGATTAGTTTGGTCCAGGAAGGGGAGGTGGTCTTCAAGTCTGGCAGATCCTGGAACACCTATTATCCAGGATTCCTCAGAGATTATCAACAGTTATTTCATAATTGCATTATTCTTCATGGAGCACGTATCAAAGGTGAGACACAGTGTAAGAATTACAAGTACCGCCAGCATTCTGGGCTGAGATGGAATGCATCTGGCTAGAAGATGGAATTTAAAAAACAAGGTTAACTTTTACAATTTTTTTCACTCATCTTGGGCTGTGATTTACACATAATGATTTATCTATAATTTTTGTTATTGCTGTTGAGGTGAGGAGGCTGCTTTTTATCCAACAAAAATGAATCCTCTTCTATCTCCCTCCCCCCAAAACTCGATATGAATCAATCACAGGAAAAGTTCAAGTTCTCTTGTCCCATGGCAAAACATTTTTATTGAATAATGGTCACATGCTAAGTTGGAATCAAAAACCCCTCTGCCCTCCAGTCAGAGAAGGTGGCAAGGAGATGTGCAGCTGAGGAGAGTTCAAAATTAGGAAGAGAAAGACCTGGGGTGCCTGGCTGGCTCAGGTGGAGGAACACGTGAATTTTCATCTCTTGGTCATGGATTTTATGCTGGGGGTAGAAATTACTTGCATGAATGAATAAATGAATTTTTAAAAAGAAAAGAAAAAACTTAATGGCTATAAAAATGCAAGATTCTTCATTTACCAAGTCCCCCCCCCCAAAAAAATTGTCACCCTCATTAATTTAGATTTCTGGCTAAAAAAGAAAGATCCTTAAAGTTATGACAATAATATACGGTTCCTCTTTGGCTTCACCCCTACAGAGACAGCATCCTAAACCTCTCTGTGCAAAACCTGGCAATCAATGACCAAAGAATCCAAAGAACTGAGAGCAGGGATCATTCCATGGACATGGACATCATTCTCTAACCTCCAGGTAATTTCCTCCTTTCTTTAAATATATCTTAATCATATGGTATCAAATTTGTTTGTGGGTCAAGGGCTTTCCTTTTCCTCAACCCCACTCTCAACTCAAATTATGATCAGAAACCATGGTCTTAACCAATTTTGTATCCTCAGGACACAACACTGCATCTGGCACACAGCAGGCCAGACAACCGAACTGAATTGAACCCATCTACAGTTTAAAGAAAGAGCTCTCTAGTGAAGTTTAGTAACAAAAAAAGCTGTGTTTTACATACCAAGTATAGGAAGATAAATACTGTTGGTGTCTGTGTTTCCTGTATTTCAGAAGAGTAGGACACCTGTAAGTGGCCACATTCATTTGAGCCACTTGTAAGTAAGGAGACCCTGGCAATTTTCTCAATCCCTTTGAGACTTTTTCCTCATTTGTAAAAAGAGAGAATATCCCCTACCCGCAGGGTTGCGGGAGATTAAATGAAATAGAGTAAGTACTGTGTATGGATAGCAGACATCCAGCCACGGACATTTCCCAGCTCCCACTTCCTAGCTCGTCTGACCAGGCCATCCTTATCAATCACGGGACTGCTATCTTATGCTTTCTGGTACTGCACCCGGCCACACCAATGCGGCACTTCAGGCTGAATCTCATGAGAAGCTCTCTAATCTACTCCACAACTCATTCCCTTTCCACTTCATCAAAGCCTTTCATAAACCACCAACTTCGCAACTTAGGCTTCTTGGGTTTGACAGGTCTTTCCTGCTGCCTTCCCTCAGTTCTTCCAGCGACTGCTTTCAAAACGAAAACTCTGAGACTAAGTGGAAGATGGCAGAGCTCCTGACTCCAGGAGATTCCTTAGGACCCAAGCCATAAGAGGATTCAGGGAATAAGAAAACAATGTGCCTTGGAAGGAAGCACTGAGCACTGAGCACCCCAGCTTCATTTACCAGAAGGCAATTACAAGCAGCAGAAGGAAAATCCGGAAGCCCATTACCAAACGTGTAAGTAGGAAGGCACCATGAGACGAAAGCACCAACCGCTAACTTCCATCCATGCAGCCAATGAAGGAAGCCCTGTGCCAGCATGCAGCTCACTTAAATCTCCCAACTAATTTGTTCCAAGGCAAGATGTCACCTGACGTGATTAAGAAAGAACAGGAGCAAAAAGCTAATGGTAATTCTGTCATGGAATGAAGAAAGAGCAGAAGGAAAAAGCCTCCCAATTCTGCTAAATCTGAAATATAAAATTAACTGAAAACCTGGAAACCCTCATGGTTATAGAACATGTGGCGAAATTAGAGTGACTCAAACAGGAGGCGATATGCAGCATTAGCAATAGCATGATTGGGTGGCTTCAGTAAATACGAGGGACACACAAGAGGTCAGAGACAGTACCAGGGATAGCTGACGTGTGCTCACTCCCCCTTTTCCATGCAAGAAACAAATTACAACACAGGTTCACTTCATTACACTGCATGTAAAAAAATAAATATATAAAGCACTGTTTCTGGGCAACAAACACTTCAGGAGCTTCATATTCGCTGTGCAGAATGCTAAAAAGTCAGTGAATGTCTTGGAATTTCACCACACAAACTTGCGTCACCACACTCTTTTGTGTCAGACTGTTTCATTATCCTCAAGGCTTAGCATAATTGGAGCCTCGGTCTAAAAATAGGCTATTTTTTTCCTATGCGATCTGATTGGTAAATAAAAGTTAGGGGAGTTTTTATCCCCTTCATTTGTTTTCAACAACTGCTAGGTTCTGCTCGTCAAGCAAAGATTACTGAATACATTTTTCTGGATCAATCTGTCGAATCCGCTTACAGCAAACACTCTATGACCTTCGCCACTGTCACAGGCAGTAAGCGCCACAGATAAGCTGCACCAAGAGGTACTCCAGAACCATCTCAGTTTCAGCTGTGGTGGACGGCACCAACACCATTTCTGCCACAAAACCCACCAGAACCAAGTATTCCCCCTCCCTCATCCCT
Organism: Prionailurus bengalensis; assembly: GCF_016509475.1. Lineage (NCBI taxonomy): Eukaryota > Metazoa > Chordata > Mammalia > Carnivora > Felidae > Prionailurus > Prionailurus bengalensis. The sequence continues at coordinate 20,987,021 of NC_057361.1, read as the reverse complement.
GTCTTTCCATTCTGCCTTCCTCATCCGGCCCTCTTCGTTAAAAATTTCATTCCTAGGGCCACGTTAATTAGGACCAATTTCCCTCACGGTTGGTGTCACAAGACTGTGGAAGTAAAAGGAGTTGTCCACGTGGATGGAAAATCTACAGTGGCAGCAAATACTAACCTATTCAGACTGATAACCTGTTCCTCGGCATACAACCTTTCAAACAAAAATGGCTCCAAGCACTGTGAAGACAGAACACTATTTTCTCCCACCTCATGATGCCTATTGCATAAACAAACTCGCAAAAAACAAAACCAAAAACAAAACCACATGCAGGCAATGTACACCGGGGGCAGTGTACCGGGGGCTCAGGCTGCCTGGATCTGAATTACGGCTCTGTGATCCACCAGCCCCGTGACCTTGGGCAAGCTACTGACATCTCCCCGCATCAGTCCTCTCATCTATAAAATGGAGACCAGAGCATAAAAGCCCGCGCTAACTTGCCTCATAGTCAGGCAAATTCAGATCAAACTCAAGACTGAGGACTGGCCCCACCCCCGACCCAGCCCCTATTTATAGGAACGGGCTGAAGCTTTTATTGAGGGGGTGGATGAGGAGCAGACGGGATGTTAGGAAATAACTAGCTCATGACCATTTAGATTTTCTCAGTTCAGTACATTTCTATACATCTCATCAATGAACACATTTTCTCCTCCATGCCACCTGCCACACACACGTAGCAACTAGAAAACAAATTGAAAAACATTTTTTCATAAACCTCACAGTAATATGACTGTTACATTTTACACAAGTGGAAAAAGGCTTTTTGTTTGTTTGTTTGTTTGGCTTATATCTTATAGTAGGGTTTTGCCGTTAGGATAAAGTGCTTAGAATGGTGTCTGGCGAGCATTAAATGTTTAATGCACCTTAACTGTTATTATTATTACCGATACAGATATGTGTCTAATTATGTACTATTTACATACAGAGGGGAAAGAGAGCAGATCCTCATTCTCTCTGGAAATTCACAGTAACTGCTACCCACCTAAGGGCCAGGAACATGTGTCACAATGTACTGAGTGGGGGAGGGGAACCAACATACTCTGAAGAATAAATCAGGAGGCATCCACACGAGACTTAACTACAGCTGTATTTTTCCCTCTGCTAAATATCTCCAAAAATCCTTTACAGTGATTCAATTTATGGTCTGCACCAGCTCCTGGAGGACAGAACGACATGCCCTGTACTGGAAACCAGGGCCCAGACATGACCACAGCAGGCAATCTCCATTTCAAGAACCGCACAGGGGTGCAGGGAAATCTGTTCGTTCCCATGAGCTGGTCTTCCTGCCCTACAGGTGAATCCAGTATGCAAGCATCAAATACTTCAATCTGAAGTCTGTGATGATAAGGAAACATTTAAGAGTTTAAAAAAAAACTAACAAAACACAGAATACATAGGCTGATTTAGTAGAACCTAATAAAAATGAGGTTGTTTTTTTTCTAAGTTCAATTTTATTTTATTTTATTGTATTTTATTGTATTTTATTGTATTTTATTGTATTGTATTGTATTGTATTTTTTTTTTTTTAGTAATATCTATAGCCAACGTTGGGCTTGAACCCACAACCACTAGATCAAGAGTCACACGTCTTCCGAGTGAGCCAGCCAGGTGCCCCAAGAAGAGTATTTTTAAAAACTGATTTAAATAATTGTGCCTCAAAGATCAATAGATTTCCTCTTGTGTCTCTTTATGCATGGCCACGTTTTCCTGTATCTACAAGTCCCACTCCAAAAAATAAATAACAGATGGACAGTTCATTTTCTAATTTTGAAGTAAAAATGATTTTAGAAAACAAATACCAAAATCCCCTTGGCCCTCCACAATTCTGTAATAATAAATAAGGCTACAGTGTGGAAGGAGACCCTAAGTGATCAATCCAGCTCCTTTAACCAAAACTGGCCCGTGTAGCTCCACGCCATCTTTCATCTCCAAATTGCAAACTTAAAAAAGCATTTAATCCAAACTGGCTGTAAACTTTAAACTTGCTTTTGAACTTTGCTTCTCTTCAGGTTCTCTCCTTGCCAGATTTACCTCATCACCTGCACTCACTGCCCACAGGATCTGGCAGCTCGTTTCATCAGTGTTCACCTTTCTTCAGTCATCTGGAAGCTAAAGTTCAAACACCAAAGGGACCCAGTAAACAAGACATACGGAAAGCAGGTAGCTGAGTAAATGCAACAAGTATCAACCAAGTACCCACTAGGTGCCAACGTCCGAGCTAGGTGCTGTGTGTATATAGCTGAGTAAAACAAACTCCCTGCCCTAACAGAGTTCATGGTCTAGTAAAGACGATGAATAAAAACACAAAAACATGTTAATAAATACAAAATGATGAGTGCCAAAATGGAACAAAATGGTGCTAAGAAAAGAACATGACAGAGGGCATTCGCACATATACAAAGAGACAGGTACGGGAATGTCTACTTTTCATAATAGTGAAATACCGACAACAACCTAAAAGACCATCTACTAGAAAAATGGGAAAGTAAACTGCCAAATATTCATATGATGGAATACTATAGAGCAGTTCAAATGTATTTTCCGATCTGTATGTATCAACAGAGATAGAGTTCAAAAATATAATGGTGAGAGAAAAAAACTCAAGGTGCCAACTCAAATATGATGCATCATTTATAGAAATTAAATGGGCACATTCAAGAGTAACAAAAGCATACAAAAAGGAAACAGACATATCAACTTCACAATAGTAGCTGCCTCTGGAGAGGGAAGGAGACTGGGGAAGGGAACACAGAGAACACTACCTGTAAGGCTTTCTTTTATTTAAAAAAAAATCTTAACATGTTCTGGGAGATGGCCACACAAATATGTTATTTTACTCTATAAAAAATAATGGGGGGGCGCCTGGGTGGCTCAGTCAGTTAAGCGTCCGACTTCAGCTCAGGTCACGATCTCGCGGTCCGTGAGTTCGAGCCCCGCGTCGGGCTCTGGGCTGATGGCTCAGAGCCTGGAGCCTGCTTCCGATTCTGTGTCTCCCTCTCTCTCTGCCCCTCCCCCGTTCATGCTCTGTCTCTCTCTGTCTCAAAAATAAATAAACGTTAAAAAAAATTTTTAAAAAATGGGAAAAAATTTAATTTAAAAATGAAAGCTGGAAGTGGGGTGGACGTACCTATTTAGGTAGAGGAGTCAGGAAGGCCTCACCAATGAGGTGGAATATAAGCTGAGGCCTGAAGTGAGACAAACATGCAATCCTGCGCCAAGCCTGAAGAGGAACATTCCAGGCAGAGGGCCCAGATGCACAAGGGCCCTGTGGACGGACAGAACTGAATGTGAGTGCGGAACTGAAAGTGGTGGCCCGTGGGAGTGAGCAAAAGTGGGGAAGGGGAAGGCAGCAAGTCGACAGCACAAAAGACAACTGGAGAAGTGCGGCGAACCACACAGGACCGTGGAGGCCAAGGTGAACCAAGGGGGGAAGCCACTGGAAGCAACACGCTGCAATGACACTTTAAAAATAGAGAGAAGCTGCTATGTGGAGAACGGATCCGAGGGGGCAAGAGGACAAGGGAGCCACCAAAGGGAGGCTGCTGCAGGGATCCTGGCCAGAGAGGACAGTGGTCTGAGCTGAGTATTTTGGAGGTGAGGCTGGCAGGAATTACTAATAACTGGGTCTCAGGACTGGGACAAGAAGACAACTATTTCAGAAATATTATAAAAATACCTGGTGCTTGTCACTTTGTGCCACTACTAGATATTGTTTGAGGACATGAAGTAAACACTCTGGGCCCCGAACCCATTTCGTACAACTGAGTGAACAAACTTATCAAACTCATGAACATCAAACTCGTTAAGAATAAATAAATATAAACTAACAACACTAAGTTAAAGAGTGAGGAAGGTCAGGTTAAATAGTTCAGGGAGAGTGAGTTTTGAGGAAGACAGCACAGAAATTAGTGACGCAGGTGGACAAAGGCCCAAAAAACAGAAGATATGAAAAAGCTGAAACACAAATTAGAAGAGAATTTGGCCAATAGCATACAAATTGGCCTTAGTAGACTAGACTGTTGAGCATTCAAGCAAGAGAAAAATGTAGAAGGGGGGTAAGAGAGGCTGTGAAGAGAGGGCAGGCCAGCTTAAGGTGTTTAGTTTTTAGCCAACATTTACTTAATGCTTCTTACATACCAAACACTATATCAAGTCACTGACAAAAATTATCTCACTTAATCCTCCTTCATTGGTTAGTTACTATTGCTAAAAATGAGGAAGTGGGGGCTTGGGGAGGTTAAATAAGCAGTCAGTGGGTCCCTAGTTCGGGGAGAAGCAGATCTGGGTTGCACTCGCCTGGGACTTACCTGGAACCCTAGTGGGCTGCAGGTGGGAGGGCGAAGGGTAAGAGGAGGGAGCACGAGGCCCCCAGGCCTGGGCCTGGATTCCAGAGCTGCAACGTAGTTAAGCTGTTTCACAAGTTACTTCTCTGTGCCTTAAGTCCCTCATCCATAAACTGGGGAGAATTACAATCTCTACCTGCAGCAATTCTGCTCACCACCATCACTGCATTCAAAAGGCACCGGCTGAGTCCATAATCACACCTCCATGTCCCAAAGTGCAATGGAAAATTTTCAAAACTACTGTCAGTCTCTTTGCAACAGTCATCCACCACCTCCCTGAAAAGCTCTTTCCTGGCTTCCAGGACATCACACATTCCTCCTTTTCTCCTTCTCTGGTGGCTCTTCTACGGTCAGCTGTTTAAGTCCATCCACCTCCTCCAAGCCACTCCACGGTGGGAATCCCAGAACACTGAGCCCTACGCCCACTTCTCTTTCTCTCCTCTTCCAAAGTAATCTCATCCATGCCATGGCTGAATTTACCTCAACACACCAATGGCTCCCACATTTATAACCTGCTACCTCAAAAGTAACATGTCCAAATCCAAACCGCTCATCTTTCCCTCTCCCCACCCCAAAGCCAATCCTTTTCCAGTGCTCGTCACCTCAGGGAGAGACAACCCATCCATGTGCCTGCTCAAGTCAGCCGGGCAGGAGTAGGAGCTGTCCCGGAGCTGTCCTTGACGCTTCCCCCATCCGAAGCCCTACATGCAATCTACCACCAGGCTTTGCTCGTTTTTTTTTCTTTCACATCTCTGTCATGTCTGGATCTTTCCCCCTCCCTTGTCAGCCATCACACCAACCAAGCAACCACCATCACTTGCTTGGAATACTTCAATAAGAGCTCACTAACGCGTTTCTCTTATCTATTCCAAACATTCCAACTCATTCAGCACCAGGGATCTTCTCAAAATGCAAATGGGAGCCAATCCCTCCATCTGCACACAGGACCTGCTAATGCCTCCCCCTTGCTCAACATGGCCTGCAAGGTAGGACCACTGCCACATCTCCAACCTCCCCTCCCATCAGTCTCCCCTCCCTTTCTACACTCTGGCTACAGCAGCTTTCCCTCAGTTCTGCACCCTAGAATGCTTATCTCTACAATCCTTTTAGCTGGTTAACACCACCACACACTTTTCAGGTCTCAGTTCCAGTACCATAGGCTCAGGAAACCCCGGATTCTTCTTCTTCAGTCCAGGTGCTTGGACTCTGCAGAGAACCTTTATTACCAGCACTCAGAAATTTGCATTCCTTTTGTTAGCACTTACTTTCTTCTAGAATGGCAGGACTATTCATGTGACTGTTTGCTTAATGGCTCTCATCCACCAGACTGAAAACTCCATGAAGACAAGGTCCTTGAATACTTAAATCTACCACTGTGTCCCCCACCACACTGGCACCAGGCCCAACACCTGTAGGGGCTTGGCGCCTTCCTCTGGGCTGTTATGAGAAAAAACGGTGTATTGTTAAGGTGCTTTGTAACTGTAGCATGTGGCAGGAACCATCATCATCTGGCACCCTCTGACAAGTGAAAAAACAGAAGCTCAGAATAACTGACTTGCTCAAAGCCACACAAAGCCAACAAGCAGGGGGGTGGACGTTGCACCCCTGGTTTCCAGTCCAGGGTGTCTCCAGCACATACTCTAGCTTCTCTGCACGGCTTCTGCTACCACAGAAGACCTTTTCTCTTGTTTACTAGTAAGGAATCACGAGTTTGGCTTTCCAAGCTCTAGCTCTAATTTTACTGGAATTGTGACCTAAGGCTTTCGTCTCAAGCCTGCAGGTCAAAAGCAATGTCATTTGTCTCCATTTCTTCCATTGTACACACTCAGCAAATATTACTTGAAGAATTTCTGGCTATGAGGCAAGAATCAGTAATTGAATTAAATATATTCACCCACTCTAAGCCAATCAGCCACAAGCAAGTTATTTTTCCTGCCCCCTCAGGACACCATTAAGAAAGAAACACACGAATTTTCCCTGTAACAAAATGATCAGCTGTCTATCGCACCATGCCATGCAGTTCAACTTAAATAGAACACACACCCTAACCTGCTGGCCGGTGCACAGAAATATTACATGGGGCCTTAAGAACAATGCACATTATTAATAGCCCATGAGCTTATTCCTTTCCCCCCAGCGCTCCCTCCTCAACCCTCCTCCTCCCTGCCGGCAGAAGACACACCACCCTCCTGCATAGGGCTGAAAACACAGTCTGTGGTTAAGTCGGCAGGGGCGAAAAGCCCCTGAAATAAATACAGCCAAATGTCTGACACTCCAGATTATGACCAAAACCTTACCCCTGCTCCGTTCCCATGCCACTCGACTCCTAGCCCTAAGGCAAAAAAATCTCATCCCCAGTCTCAAAATTCAGCCACAAATTTTGGTTCAACGTGAAACAATAAAGCCAATAAAAATAGGTCATAGAAAGCTAAACCCAAATGTGTAAAAAGGAATCAGTAATTCCAAACACCACACATAACCCATCTGTGGATATCTTTTATGTTTTGTTGCTCCTTTCACAATGCAAGTAGAGACTTACTTCGGTCACTTTCTATTTCATTCCACTCTTTAACCAAAAAATTAATAACAAAAAGGAAGCAAGGACAGGCGTACAACCTGACACCGGCACAAAATTTCAAAGTAGGTACAAGATCCCTAAAACGGTGACCCACAGGGCTTGGAATCCCTGGCTTAAAACAGCTTCTCCACACAAACATACATGAAGCCATTCTTCTCCCTGCCTTCCAAAACTCCCACAACTTACCAAACCCAGCTCCCCATAATATGGCACAGTGCTTCCAATACGGCAAATTGACGCAGGCTCACGCTGCCTACTTAAGTGATGAAAGACAAACAGAAGGCACTAATTCGATTAGCCTTCCCTAGTTTACCAAGCCTGAGCCATAATAAACCCAACCAGCTTGTTTTGTTTTTAAATTTGAGAGGGAGGTGTCTGTAAAGGATCTGACTGTACTGCTGTGAAAAGTACGCCCTAGCCACCAGACGGTGAGGGCTGCTCAAAGTAGATTCTTCCAATTAGCAATAAATGTACCCGGCACGGCTCAGGCAAGGCGGCAAGGCGACAGTGCGGTGACATCTTGTACACCATCAGGTTCAAACACTGGGGCAGCTGATCCATCTGCAGGATGGGAAACCTGCAAGACTGCCAGGTGTGACCTCATCACCCATAAATCTATTACCTGGCCAGATGAGGAAAGGGTGAGCCAGAGAAAAGATCGGTATTTTGGTTAGCAGTGATCCTTTCTCTTCAATCCTGCTATATATGCAATGTGTGAAAAGAGGGGTAAAAAGGGTGTGGGAGAAAGAATAGAGTTATATGATATTTCCCCCTTTCCTCAAGAGCAGTATTACCCAGGGACGCCTGGGTGGCTCAGTTGGTCGAGCGTCTGACTTCGGCTTAGGTCATGATCTTGCGGCTCGTGAGTTCAAGTCCTGCATCAGGCTCTCTGCCACCAGCACAGAACCTGCTTTGGATTCTCGGGTCTCCCTCTCTCTCTGCCACTACCCTATTAGGGCGTGCACTCTCTCTCAAAAATAAAATAAACGTTGAAAAAAAAAAGAGTAGTATTATCCAGGAAACTACCAATACAGACTGACTGAAGAACCAGACAATTAAATCTTACGCCAATTTCTGGGCCACTGGTGAATAGTAGTTAATAACTTCACACTTTTCGTCTCTTAACAAGGAAGGAATGGCACTTTCAAAATCATTACTGCTCTGTCATTTTGGTTCAGTGCCAAAGCAAGGAGCTTGAGAACACCTGTCAAATAACACATGACTTGTGAAAAAGAAACATATACCAAAGCAGGTTTATATAAAATGCTCACGTATGTAGAAAGAGGACTGAGTTTGGGTTAAGAGTAAGTCACTATTTCTGGTGAGGGTTAGGGAAGAAAGGAGGAGATTTCCAGGACTCGTTTATGTGAGTCAAGTTAGAGTAATGAGACTCTGTCTCAGCAGAGCTCAGCAAAGCTGACACGATGTCAGTCTCATAGCATTTATCTGCTCATCCTTAGCCACATCCCCAGTGGCTTAGTAATTAAACAGGTAAAATTTAATAGATGAAAATACCATCCCTGTCTTCTCAAATAAGAATGCCTAGTAAAAATGTACCAAGTATCCTTTTTCCTGTTCTGAGTATCCAACCCATTCGTATAAACTCAAAATAGGCTTAAATATCAAGATCCTATTTTTAAAAATGCATCTCCTCCACATGCACTCATCTGTGAGTGCAGAAACTACAAGGCCAGTGTGATCCCAGAGTTAAAGCCAACTAGCACTCACTTTGCAGGCACAGGGTTAGGTACTAAGCAGAACATCAAAACATACAGAGAGTGATCCCTCACAACATGAAGGGAAGTGGAGACTGGAGAATATAGAAACAACATGAGACTATAGGCTTTTGTTTTGTTTATTAATAAAATCTTTAAGTGTTCTTACTAATTCATGTAGACCCATTTTGAAATCTAATAGTAAAACATCCAGTGTGTGGGTTTTAAAATGGCCATCAACTTTTATTGAGACTAAAGAAATTCAACCTTCCTTAAAAAAAATAAATCCCGGCACTTTTAAGGTTACTACTGAGATTTTGAAAGACCTCAGGAAAGGCCAGTCCACACAGCCCCAGGACCACCTGTTACTACTACTGGCACCTAGTGGTGTAATGTGTGTAGGAGGGTGCAGGGTGCTCCTTCTTGACAAAGACTTGTGTAATCAGCACAAAGAGGCTGTTTCTTGTATTCTCCACAGCTTGTACAAGACAAACGTGAGGCAGGGGGCACCTGGGTGGCTCAGTCGGTAGAGCATCCAACTTTAGCTCAGGTCATGACCTCACGGTTCCTGAGTTTGAGCCCCATATCGGGCTCTCTGCTGGCTGCACAGAGCCCACTTTGGATCCTCTATCACTCTTGCTCTCTGCCCCCCCTCCCCATCTATCTATCAAAATCAAATCAAAATAAAATAAAATGAAATAAAATAATAAAATAAAATAAAATAAAATAAAATAAAATAAAAACATTAAAAAGGACAAAGATGAGGCAACCATCCCAAAACCTCAGGAAATATAAATGGGATAAAGAAGAAAGTCCATTGCTATCTCCTTGTTGAGGAGCCCATTTCACAGGCAGGTCTTGACATCATGCAGCTCCCTCTGCCCAGCTACCTCTAACACCAACCACTTTGTGTCCTCCTAAAGATACACATAATTTTGAATGTTCAAAACCATAAGAGCACATACAAGTGGGTGTCCAGGCCTCTTGGAGGTGCTAGTTTCCAACAGAAAGAAGGATATGGGCAGTCTCAACTTATTTTTAAAAGTCTAAAGTCTTGCAAAAAAAAAAAAAATTCTAAGGTTTTGCTACCATCGGTCACCATACAACACTATTACAATACCACTGACTGCATTCCCTATGCTGTACCTGTTATTCCTGTCACTTACTGTATGGTGACAGATGGCAAGTAGCTCCAACTGTGGTGAGCAGAGCCTAACACATTAACTTGTTGAATCACTATGTTGTACACCAGAAACTAATGTAACATGGTGTGTCAACTATATTCAGATTAAAAAAAAAAGTCTAGGGGAGCCTTGGGTGGCTCAGTTGATGAAGCGGCCAACTCCTGATTTCGGCTCAGGTCATGATCTCACGGCTTGTGAGATTGGCCCCACATCTAGCTCTGTGTGCACAGCGCAGAGCCTGCTTCTGATCCACTGTCTTGCTCTCTCTGCTCCTCCTCCACTTGTGCTCGCTCTCACTCTCAAAAATAAATAAATGTTAAAAAAAGGAATTTAAAAAAAAACTCAAGTTTTAGCTATTTTGAAAGAAATACTATGACAGTGTTTTCAGGTATATAAATTCAAACCAGGCCTAAATGTAACCCACTTATTTATCTGTATAAATACAACACCGTGTTAATAAAGCATGAATCATTCCATATACTTCAAATCTTCTGTCATTGCATTTCTCTCAAATTACCGAATGCCTAAGTTATCAATAATTTAGACCAGTCTTCCATGGGTATTTCCAAATTAGCACTTCCTATTGTTTTTTTATTTATTTAAACAGAGAGAGCATGTGAGCTGGGGAGAGGGGCAGAGGGAGGGGGAGAGAGAGAATCTTAAGCAGGCTCCACACTCAGCACGGAGACTGACACAGGGCTCAATCTCATGACCCTGAGATGATGACCTGACGTGAAATCAAGAGTCAGACAACTTAACCAACTGAGCCATGCAAGCACCCCCTAGTGCTTCTTATTCTTAGATTTACCATCACTACTGTCATCGACTTTCAGAAAGGATATAGAGAAATGAACAAGCAAGTGTTGATGTTAACTCGTAAAAGTTCATCATTATAAATGATCTGCAGTTAAGATGCCACTTACTTTACTAGAAAGAGGTGTTTCTACAGAATTTAAAGGAATATGAAAAGAACCTAGGCTCCAAAATAACTATTAACTTGTACTATGAAGAATTTCAATTCAGGGGCGCCTAGGTGGCTCAGTCGGTTAAGCGGCCGACTTCACCTCAGGTCATGATCTCGCGGTCCGTGAGTTCGAGCCCCGCGTCGGACTCTGTGCTGACAGCTCAGAGCCTGGAGCCTGTTTCAGATTCTGTGTCTCCCTCTCTCTGACCCTCCCCCGTTCATGCTCTGTCTCTCTCTGTCTCAAAAATAAATAAACGTTAAAAAAAAATTTTTTTTTAATTAAAAAAAAAAAGAATTTCAATTCATTTCATGTGAATCGCCACAGATTCTGAATTAGTAGGCGTGAATTAATAACGCTGAATAGTGTTATCAGTTTTGAAGAAATGCCAAGGATGTAGAACCCAAGCACCTCTGAAATACAATAAAAAGGGAATAAAAAGTTTCTGACTTAGAATCTTATTATGTAAACAACTTCAAAAGTGATAAGGAATCTGTGATCAATGAAAAAGGATATTGCTTCCTTTTAACATCCAATATATTCTGCCAAAACATATTAGACCTTCACCTCAGACTTCAAAGAAATTCTCTTCTATTAAAAAAAAAATCAAAATGTCAGGAGGTCAGCTAAAGTTAAAAGTAGTATTATTAAACAGTGGCTATTAAAATTGTGGAGACAGAAGTAGAACTCTCCCCTCCTACCACCCACACAGTTGCCATGGGTCTGGTCTGGCAAGACAATTCTTCACACTGCCATGCCTTAGGTGACAAAAGCATACATTTTTAAGGCAAAAGTTTCCCTTTAACCTACAGAAGGAGAAGGCAGAAAGGAAATTCTGAGAACCAACAGTTCTTCGTCCTTTGGGCATCAAGTTCCCCTCCGAGAACTCTTCAATGCAATGCACTCTTGCCCCCCCAAAACGTACACATGTGCACAGACACACAAAATGCTGCACACAATCTCAGAGGACTCACAGACCTACCCTGAGTTCTCCTTTGGTTGAATTAAGTTCTCATATGACCATCTAAGCAAAGGAGAACTTCAAACTCTAAATTTTCATGTGTCCAAAAGATCATTTTCCTTCCTTCCTTCCTTTAAAAGTACAACCTCCTTTACAGTATAACTGCCTCTCTCTTCACCTACTATGACAGAGGGTGTTACATAGGAGAGTAACTTTCCTATTATTCGTGACTCTCCGTGAGACCAGAAATCACAAGGTTTTTTCTGTAAAGGACCAGAAAGTACGTATTTTAAGCCCTGTGGGTCATTTAGTTTCTGTGCTAACTATCAACTCTGCTGCTGTAATCTAACACAAATGGAGGCCCAATAAAATTTTATTTACAAAAAACAGGCAATGGATCAAAGTCAGCCCATGGGTCATGGTTTGTTGATCCCTGGAATAGAGGAACAGAAACAACTCCATAAGGAAGCAAACAAATACAATTAGATCTCTAACTTACAGCATCCCTAAAAATAATTTCCAGAAGGATGTAAGATCTAAGTAAGAAAAGAAATTAAGGGAGAATGTCTATGTCATTGCACGAGGGAAAAGATTTCTCAGGGAAAAATAAACACAGTATACAGGGGGGAATGAATCAAATTATTTGGCATTAAAATAAAAATACAAACTTGTACACATTCAAAGACCACGAATAAAGGTAAAGGACAAGTCACAGTTGAAAAGATATTTGCAACACATACGACCAAACAAGGACTAGCCTTTGAATTCCTAACAAGAAACAGCATGAGACCTACGACCCAAAGAAAGAGGGCATATACACACATGGGCAGTTCGGAGGAGAAAAGTGAAGAGTTAAAACAAATGGAAAGACGCTCAACTTTAATACTTGGGGAAATGCAAATTAAAATCACAATGAGATGCCATTTCACACTCATCTGGCAAAAATTAAAAATTTAGAAAATAACAAGTGCTGACAAGGATGTGGAACACTAAAGATTTTAAGTGTGTAGTGAGTTGAAAATCCCTCGATAGAAAAAGAAACAACAAATTCAAAGAGACAAAACTGTATTTCAAAATCATTTCCAGTTTTCTTTAAATTAACCTCAGATACTGTGACTGAGTGGGTCAGGTTTTATGATCCTCCGGACACAGATATGAATTTAGCTATGTGAAAGAATTAGCTTGCTGTGATAAATTAAATGACTGTTGTCATTTAATCAAAGGTCACTGGTCACATAGTGCTTGTGGCTGTGCAGATTTCACTCTTGGTAATACAGTAGAGACACTCATGCCTATGGGGCACTGTACCACAGCACCGTTTATAAAGGAAAAAAAAACTAAAGGGACAACTTGGAAACCTGAAAACACGGACAGTGGGAGAACAAAAAATATACTGGGCTATATTTATTTAGTGAAATATTATACAAGAGGTAACAAGAATAAATCAAATCTAAAAATGCATCAATATGGATATACTTAAAAAGTGGAAAATAGACTAGGGGTTTTCCCCCACTTTTTTCCCTCTACTTGCTTTGGGGGGTAAACTGCAAAACAATGATGTATAGCATGACACATAAATGGTGAAAACTTTTAATGCACCACTGGTATAAACGTTGGTTGTAAAAGCAAAAAACCATGGGCAAAAAGGATAAAAACCCTTAGAAAGCAGTTACCTCTGAAGAAGAGAAAAGAATGAGAGAGGGCAGGAAAGAACCAGTCTTCAAATGTTTCTATAATATTTTACTGCTTTTAATTTTTTAGAAAACTACACTCTTTAAGAAAAAAGATTGGTGGGGCGCCTGGGTGGCGCAGTCGGTTAAGCGTCCGACTTCAGCCAGGTCACGATCTTGCGGTCCGTGAGTTCGAGCCCCGCGTCGGGCTCTGGGCTGATGGCTCAGAGCCTGGAGCCTGTTTCCGATTCTGTGTCTCCCTCTCTCTCTGCCCCTCCCCCGTTCATGCTCTGTCTCTCTCTGTCCCAAAAATAAATAAACGTTGAAAAAAAAATTTTTAAAAAAAAAAAAAGAAAAAAGATTGGAAAAGTGAAATTTTTGCTTCTTTCTAGATAAAGATGAGTGTCCCTTAGCACTTAATTATGAGATTCTCCATTCATTCTCCTTCTCCATGGACACCAATAGAGGCGACAGCCCGAAGGCCATTCCGAAGGGCTGCTGACAGGCACTACCACATCACCAAAAGACTCTCAGGAAGGCTTGCCTGGAGCGCGTTGTCGTGCAATGACCTGGATACATGTTCTAAATGCACAAATTTCAGGTCCAAACGCCAGTGAAAGCTAGGCAACTACAACCGGGTGGCAAGGACTCATGTCAGCCTACCGGGTGAGAAAGTGAAAACACACAGGATCTATGCCCAAACATGAGAGCATATGTTCACTTTAAAATGCAACCAGAAATCCAGACCACAAATCGTTTCATCAAGAGCACAGAAATAACAGAGTGCAGAAATAAAACAATACCAACATCAGCAAGTACTAATTATTCCATAAAGACAAATATTACCAGTACACTAAGGATTACACAATGAATGTGCTTTTAAGTATAGAGTAAGTTTAAAATCCCTTTTAAAAAAAAAAAACCCAAAAACCCAAGGAAGCAAAATTATGTATCAAAATCATTTCAACTCTCTTTGGATTAGCCGGATACTGTGACTGAGTCATGTAGTGTAGCCTCGTGGCCAGATGTATGAATTTAGCTATGTGATAGAAGAATTTACTTGCTATGATACATTCGATGGTTGTTCTTATCAATAAAAACTTGGAATTCAAAAAAACATCATTATTTTAAAATAGGTTAGACTCTTACAATCCTTTGGTCCATCGTTAGCCTTTAACAGTTTCAAAATTAATCAAAGTTGAAATGTGGACAGATTTGTGTCACTAAATGGCCTTCACTATTGTTCACAGAATAAAAACTCTTAATTGATTAATGATCTCAGGGTGTCTATCGCCATCTAGTGAACAGTCACTTCAATTACCACACCAGTCTCTTGACAACCGTTGTCTTGGCTGGTTTAAAATCTATGTCCACTCAGTGCTATCAACTTGCCCAGTATCTTTTTTTTATGTCTCTCTACACATACATTGAGAACAAATACAAATGTAGGTGATATTTATACTGATTCACTTTTGAGTGTCTATAAACTAAGTTTCCACATTACTTCTCTGAAAACACTGACTTCATTATTTTTAAATAACTTGCACGCTATGAGGTCCCTCATACAATTTTTTTAACCATTAACTAATTCCTCTACCACTGAGCAATTAAAGAGTTTAAGTGTGAAAGATCACACCTGGGAAAAGACAATATTGATGTCCATTTGACATAACTATTAGCATTTTTATTATAAACTTGTTTATAAAAGTACAATTAGTAATTACCCTGAGTACTCTAGCAGCCGTAACACATTTGATTACAGAAATTATTAGGTCACCAGAGCCAAACCTGCATGATTCCAACAAAACTAAGCACACACAAAATAGACCTAAAAACAAGAAGGGAGAGGGGCTTACAGTCTCCCCAGACTGTATATTAATCCATATTCAAATGCAAAATTTCCTAATCTTTTAGATGACATGCTACCAGGTTTCCTTATTCATTTCCACCTGAACCTTAATCTAATTTATCCTACAAGGACTTAAAAAGCAAACAACTTCTAAGATCTTGAAGTTATTGTACTGTTTTGTCCACTCCATCTCCTTACAAAAAAGACAAGTGTGATAAGTCATAAAGGTATTCCAAAATTTCAGCCAACTGACTCTCATTGTACACTTTACCTCTCCTACCTCTTTAATAATCAAGAAACGTTTGGGGCACCTGGGTGGCTCAGTCGGTTAAGTGTCCGACTTCGGCTCAGGTCATGATCTCACGGTCCGTGAGTTCGAGCCCCGTGTCGGGCTCTGTGCTGACAGCTCAGAGCCTGGAGCTTGTTTCAGATTCTGTGTCTCCCTCTCTCTCTGACCCTCCCCCGTTCATGCTCTTTCTCTGTCTCAAAAATAAATAAAACATTAAAAAAAAATCAAGAAACGTTTGAAATCACAAAGGCCTAATAGTATATATACAAAATGCTAGTAAACCCAAGAATGATTACCACAGAGAATATTTCCATCCACCAGTGCTAATAATTATCACCAATACTTTAACAATCAGTTTTATTTTAGTAAATAATTTCTGTAGGTGGCTTTGAATCTTCTTCTAGAATAAGATTTCCAGGGAGCAACCATGTAATTATTATTTCTCATTAACCTCCCATTACTTTCAAGGCCGACTTTCCGTAGTTGTTATATTTTTTTATTTGTGGGAAGGAGCAAAGGGGAAAGAGACAAGGGTAAAGTAGAAACCAAGTATTTAAATCACATACAATTATTTCTAGATGTGTCTGAAACGTTTTGTTTCTTAGTGGAGAGAGCAGAGGTTTTTTTAATAGTTTATAAAGATTTGTTACTGCTGTATTTTATACAACAGCAAAATTAAAAATGAGTTTAAATACCCTATTAAAGATCAAGCTAAACAAAAATATTGCCCTTAAAGTACAATGGATTAGGGGAGTGGGGGAGATCACTGGACAAATTTGGGGCTTATCATTATCAACAGTGCCCTTTTAAGCTTGTGGATTTCTGAGCCAATGCAGAAAATGTAACAACAGGGATTTCCCAACAGCAAGAGGCACTCTCCAAGGGAGTAAATTGTCAACTATTGCCTCTCGTGAGAAACTTAAGAGTAACCTTGATCCAATCTCAATAGTCAACCCATGTATTATCACCCAGTTGGGGCAAAGTGAGTGCATTTCCTAATACAAAAATAAGATGGTATTCTATCAGAAGCCACTGGATATATACACAGAAATAAAATTTAAATAATATTAAAGTAAACTTAGCCTAAGAAACTGAAAACATCCTTCCCTCACTTCAACTAGCTCCTGAAATGCCTGTATCTTCCCGTGTAAAAAAGGCCTGTGTCTTGAGATGAGTAGCAAAAAAGATGTCCTTTGAGGAGTAAGAGAATATAAACAGAAGCACAGTCATGAAAGACACCATGAGATGGGGTAGATAATACTACTGTAGTAAAAGCCTTATAATCAGGAAAATATGGATCCCAATTCAAAAGAATCACTTGTTACGCTTCGCCTCTGAGTCTTAGCTTCCTCATCTGCAAAATGGGAATGTTATTAGCCATACCAATGGATTCTTGTGGGGTTTTAGAGAAATAATTCATCTGGAAGCTTCTCATATATTGCTGGTGTTTAATACATGTTTTGCCCTTCCTCACTGTGCCCTGAGCCAAGTCTGAACAAGAGGTGCCGGAGCACCTCTGAACATCCTGTTTGTTTCATGCCAGCAAGATCTCCGCTGACTAATACAGGAGCCACTACTCACATGTGGATAATTAAATTTATTTTAATTATAATTAAATAAAACTCAAAATCCAGCTCCTCAGCAAGTCGACGCTAGCCTGATCTCAAATGCTCACTAGCCACGTGGACTAGTGGCCTATTGTATTATAAACTGCAGATGGAGAAAAATTTTCATCATCTCAAGATTTACCGGACAGTGCTGGTCTAGACTCTAAAGCAGGGATCAGGAAATCTGTTTTCTGAAAAGGGCCAGATGGCAAATATTTTAAGTTTTGCAGACCATGCGAGTCTCCACCGTGACTACTCAATTCTGCTACTGTAATGCAAAAAACAGCCACAAACAAAACATAAACAAATAACCGTGGCTGTGTTCCAATAAAACTTTACTTACAAAAATAGATGGCAGGCTGAATTTAGCCCATGGGCCATAGTTTTGCCATCCCTGAGCATTCCACTCATAATCACGAACTACCTCCTTAAGATTGAGTAGTCTCAAATCCACTGGCAGGAATAAATAGCTAACGGGAGTGAAAGGGAATTTAATATTTAACGTAACTATTCCTTTTTACAAATTAAGAAAAACCCACACAGGTGGGGCTAAAGCAAGTGAAGCTTATATTGTCACAAAGTGACAGTATCTCAAATCGGTTTCATATCTGGCTCATCTTTCTAAAGCCAATAACTCTCAATCCCTAACTCCACTCCTCATCTATTCCTGGAATTGTGGACTTCTATATCCAACTGCCTACTTAACATGCCTAGAGATCTATTACAAATCTCAAAACCAAAAGAGTACTCTTAATCCCTCTCTCCCAGATTTCTCTTTTATACGTACATACGTATATATATGTACATATATACATACTTATTTAAATTTTAGTTAACATACAGTGCAATATTGGTTTGCAGAGTAGAATTCAGTGATTCATCAGGGGCACCTGTGTGACTCAGTCAGTTGGGCGACCGACTTCAGCTTAGGTCATGAACCCACGGCCTTGTGGGTTCAGGCCCCGCGTCGGGCTCTGGGCTGACAGCTCAGAGCCTGGAGCCTGCTTCGGATTCTGTGTCTCCCTCTCTCTCTCTGCCCTACCCCACTCATGCTCTGTCTCCCTCTGTCTCAGAAATAAACATTAAAAAAAAAGAATTCAGTGATTCATCACTTACCTACAACATCCAGGGCTCATCACAACAAGTGTCCTCCTTAATGCCCATCACCCATCTAGCCCATCTCCCACCCTCCGTGTTCGCTACTGTTAAGACTTTCTTGGGGTTTGTTTCCCTCGTGCAGATTTCTCCATCCTAGTAAATGGCTCCATAAGCGAACCAGCTATAGGGCTGACATGGAGGCATTCTCCTTCATCTCTTCCTTTCCCCTGTACTCCAACCTAATACACAGGCAAACTTGCTTCCTGATGTCACTTTGCTCTCACTCCTGTTACCTCCTAAAGAAGCCTTCCCTGACCAATTTAAACCAGCCATCTTAACATCAAACTAGCCCATCACCCTGTTTTAATTACCAGCACATTTAGTTCTACCACATCCTCTTATTTTTTATGTTTGTTTATTCATGTATTTACAAGTCTATTTTCCCAAACTACCCTCTCCCCATCCCAAGGCCCCACCTCATGCCACTTTATACCTCTGCTCTAGACAGAATGTGACCTGCATGATGCAGGGGAACCTTTTATGTCTTGCTCAACACTCGACCCCCTTCACAATGTCTGGTACAGAGCAGACGCTCAATAAATACTCTGTCAATGGATGAATGAACGGATCCGTACTTACAAATCTATCTGTCTTGAATTTGTCCCAAGAAAGGGGCATTTGAAGCTGTGTAACTAGGTAACAAACTTGGCTCTCCCATGCTGTAACACGTATAGTTAAAAACACTCTCATCTTTAGAGCTATGAATGTGACACCATTTACCTCCCTTCCTTTGTAGGTCACCAAAGCAGCCAGTGGTTTGGCGTAAAATCTGCTGTAGGAAAATCCCAGGCAGCCATACATACTATTCGCTGTGAGCTTCAAAGCCTTCTGTCGAATGTCATACTGTAGGCACACAAGGACAAAAGACAAACAATATTTGCAGATGCTTAATAATTACATTAGATCTCTTTCTAGACCACCAATGACAAGGAGTAACCCTCCATGTCCAGGAAAAAAAAGAACTCTTAACACACTCAGCCCATCCTCCCAGATACATGATTCCCTGACCTTCTGGAAGCAAGCAAACACAGACTCCAAAGCTCCCAGAAGTGAGAAGGGTTTGGTCCAGATAGGGCTTTGCAGATAGAGGTGTCTTCCATTCTGAGGTATTCTAGTGTTTGTGAATGTGTTTCCTGCCCACAAACTTAAAATAAGCCCATGAGTTGCCCACAGCATCATCTATAAAACACTACTAGATAATCAAATTCTAAAAGCGGAGACTGTCACTCAGATGTCTTTCAGTGAAAAGATATACCTGAAGAACCAGGTCTGGATTTAAATCTTGCTGTTTCATTAGTTGTTTGACTTGCTTTCTCCTCTCTACCAGCTTCCGGATCTCTCTGGGCAAAATGCCCATTTCTAAGTTTGGGTCTGGCAGCTCAGGGATCTGTTCTTGTTCTCCATCCTGAGGAACATACAACAGAAATTTCAGACAAATCAAGCTTTCATAAAACAATTTTCAAAAATAATATTTTGTGGGCACTTTATGCAATGATCACATCTTGAAAAGCTACTTTCTTGCCTAACTATAGGTCAACAGCATATGGGTGGCAAAGAAAAAGCTGAGAACAAGTCCACACCGCCCTCTTCTCCCACTTCTAACAGCCTCGTTCCCAGTATCTCCCCTCTCTCATTATTGACAAACGCAGATATCATTTAAAGGGATCAATTTCTATATATATTCCTCTCCTCTCTTCAAAAAGATTGGGGAGCAACATGTTTGGGGAAATTGTTTTGAAAAGAAACACTGAGACCTCTAGGATTTACTGAAAAAAAAAAAAAAAACTGCAGCACAACTCCTGTTTTAAGTCATACACACTCCCAAACAAAATGCCATTAACACTTTTACAACTACAGAGAATCGTGGCAATTACTGTGAATATTTTCCACTAAAAACTAGAACCCCAAATACTAAATCAGCAAATTTCCTTCAGGAATTTGGAGCACATATTTAAATAGGCCGTGAAATTTCTAAAAATTAATATATACATGTTCCTTAGCATTTATGTAGGACCTTTTATCTGTAAATTGCTCTGCAATTGGTAAAAGAATAGCAACATTTTAGAATAGTAACCAGCAGTTTTCTTATATGAAAATTTACAGCAGCAAAAAGCAGGAAAAGCATTAGACCATTTTTCTGACGCCTCCATTAATTCTATTAACAGGCTGAAAAGAAAAGCCAGGCACACTTGCCCTTTCAAAGGTTCACAATTAAAAATAAACCTCTTGGCTTCAAGTATGGCAAGTCAATGCCATTTGATAACCCAGCCTTTACTAGGTATCTGATTTTATAAAGATCAATATTTTCAAATGAACAATCTTATAATAAACAGGGACCTATTGTTTTTGAAAACAGCAGACGATGACAGCAAACCTATTAAAGAGATCTTGGTACACATTCCCATTTATTTACAGCAACTAGAGAGGTCAAATAAAAACTTAACTGAAAGGATCTGGCCCAGCTCAACCAACACTAGCTGTGTGGCACTAGCTATTTTGAGGATCAAATACTGCACAAAACAATGATATAGAACCTATAAACTGCTACGTGTAGAGTATTTCTTAGATGACCTTTAAGGTCCCTTCCAACTCTGAAATGATTCCATTATATACCTGAAACCCTAACTGGAAAGCTCAAATAAACAAAACAGTGGAGGGGAATGAAGGAGGTCGGATCACAACAATTATCACAAGGCTCACATACTATAGCAGGACAGAGCCCAACGAACATTATTAGTCAAGTACAGTCACCACCCTTTGGAGATGTCTACCCAAATTCCTTCTCTGTAAGATTATCCTCTAGTCCCACAGAAAGGCCCATCCTTAGCAGCCATGTTTGTACTCTGTGAACTCACTCCTGTGGTCACAGCATATGGTACCAGGCATGCTCACCCACTTAAGCAAGCCTTTAAGATTCTCTCTTCTGGGAAGACAGAAGTGGGGCTAAAAAACAGTTCCAAAGCATGTGGTTGGAACTAAAAGACATGTGAAATCTGGAGTGGGAGAGTAAATACACATCTTCTGCCACAGGTACAAAGAATCAGAGAAAAACAATATATAGAGATAATATTTTACTTTATTACTTTACATCTTTTACTGTTAGACAGCCACATCTAATCAAATTCCCTACTGAGAGTCAGTTATATAAGCTTTACATATGAAGAACCACACATTAAGTTATTAAGCCCTACGTAAAACTGTTGACTAATCACTAGATTAAAATCAATGTGAAATAATTCAAAAGATTCTTTCAAAAAGATTCACCGTGTAGTGCAAGGAATCATTAAGAAAGGCTTACATGGCCAAAATTTAAAAGAATAAAAATACCAAGTGTTGGAGATGATGTGGAACAACTCACATTCATGGCTAGTGGGAATGTGTAACACAGTATAACTACTTAGGAAAATAATTCGGCAGTTTCTTTTCAGGTTAAACACACACTTCCCATACAAACCAGCCAATTCCCTCCTTAGGTATCTACCCCCCAAAACGAAAGCACATGTCCAGAAAAAGATGTGAATGTTCATAGCAGGCTTATTAATAATAGCTACACACTGAAAACCCAAATGCTTATTTCAGGAAACTAGATAAATAAAGTGTGGAATACTTCTCAGTAACACAAAGGAAAGAACTACTGATAATGCAACAACATGCATGAACCTCAAAAACATTATGTTGAGCAAAAAAGCCAGATACCAAAGAGTACATAATGTACCGCTCCACTTATATGAAGTTCCAGAATAAGCAAAACTAAGTGATGGTGACAGCAGAAGTCAGATCAATGGTCAATTGATGGTGAAGGGGCCTAACAACAAAGGCATGAATGATATACCAAAACTAATGGGATGAAACTAACGCAGTACTTGCCGGAAAATTCATAGCTGTAAGTATCTTTATTAGCAGAAAAGATTTCAAATCCATAACCTAACCTTCCACCTTAAGAAATTAGAAAAATAAGGGCAAACTAAACCAACAAAAGCACAAAAAAAGGAAGAAAGATTATAATGGAAATACAGGAGATAGAGAAAATTACCAAAACCAAAGTTCTTTCTTTGTAAAGATCAGCGAAACTGACATACTTTTAGCTATATTGACAAAAAAAATGACTCACATAACTAAAATCAGGAATAAAAGAGGGATATTACTAATGACCTTAAAGAAACAACGATTAGAAGGGAATACCATGAACACTTTTATGACAACAAATTAGATAAACCTACATGAAATAGACAAGTTCCTAGAAAGACCAAAATGAACTCAAGGAGGAATAGAAAGTCTGAATAGACATAAAACGAAGATTGAATTGGAAATCAAAAAAAAGAGAGAGAAAGAAAGAAATCTTAAGACTTGATAATTTAACTGGTGAACTCTACCAAATATTTAAAGCAGAATTAACATGAATCCTTCACAAATTCTCCAAAAAAAAAAAAACCAAAACAGAAGAGGAGGAAACACCTCCCAACTCATTCTATGAGGCTATTATTATCCTAATACCATACCAAAACAAGACAAAAACAAGAAAAGACAAATATATACCAAAAGCCCTTATGAATACAAACAAAAAGCTTTTCAACAAAATACTAGCAAACTGAAAGCAGAAATATATAAAAAGGATTATACACCAAGACCAAGTGGAATTTATCCCAGGAACACAGAACAACACATGAAAATCAATGTCATATGCCATATTAAAAGAATAAAGGACAGGGGCGCCTGAGTGGCTCAGTCAGCTGAGCATCCAACTTTAGCTCAGATCATGAGCTCGCTGTTCCGGAGTTCAGCCCTGCACTAGGCTCAATGCTGTCAGCACAGAGCCTGCTTGGGATCCTCTGTCCCCCTCTCTTTCTGCCCTTCCCGCGCGCGCACACACACACACACATACACACACACACACTCTCTCTCTTTCTCTTGAAAATGCATAAACATCTAAAAAAGGAAAACAAAACATAAAGAGAATAAAGGACAAAAAGCACATGATCATCTCAATAAAGAAAAAGTAGTTGACAAAATCCAATACCCATTCACGATAAAAACACGCAACAAACTAGGAACAGAAGGGAATTTCCTCAACCTGATAAACGCCATCTATGGAAAACCCCAGTTAACATCATACTTAATGGTGAAATAAAGGCTGGATACTTCCCCCCTAAGACCAGGAACAAGAAAAAGGTGTCTGCTCTTGCCAATTCTATTCGGTATTGTACTGGAGGTTCTAGCCAGAGCCATTAAGCAAAAAAAGAAGAAGGAATATAAGGCAGCCAGATTATAAAGAAAGAATTAACACTACTTTTGCAGATAACATACAATATGTAGACAACCCTAACAAATCCACAAAACTATTAGAGCCGATAAATGACTTCAGCAAAGTTGCAGGATACAAGATCAGTTCACAAAAATCAGTTATATTTCAATACACTAGCAATGCACAATCCAAAAATAAAATAAACAATTTCACTTACAATAGCATCAAGAATGAAATATTTAGGAATAAATTTAATAAAAGAGTTGTACAGTGAAAACTAGAAAACATCACTGAAAGGAATTAAAGACCTAATTAAATGGAAAGACCCAATTTTCATGGATTGGAAGGCTTAACATTAAGATGGCAATACTTCCCAAATCAATCTAAAGATCCAGTACAATCCCTATCAAAAGCAGAGCAGGCATTGTTGCATAAACTGACAAGATGATTCTAAAATAAATGTGTGATTTATATATATGTGTGTGTGTATATATATATATACATAAATATATACGTACCATATATCACAGATATGTCATATATCAAATATATCCTACATATCATATATATCATAAAAATGTGATACAGATCCATACAATGGAATAGTATTCAGCAATAAACAGGAATGAAGTACTAATACATGCTATAGTGCAGATGAATCTTGACAACAGTATGCTAAGTGAAATAAGCCCGACATAAAAGGTCACATATGATTCCATCTATGTGAAATGTCCAAAGTACATAAACCTATGGAGGCAGAAAGATTACTAGTTGTCAAGGTCTGGAAGGAAAGGAGGGAGTGAGGGAGGGTACAGCTAAAAGGTAGGGGGGTTCCTTGGGGAGTAACGAAAATGCCCTAAAATTGACTGTGGCAAAGGTTGCAAACTCAGTGACTACACTAAAAGCCATTAAATTGTACACTTGAAATGGATGAAATGCATGGTATATGGATTACATCTCAATAAAGTTGTTAAATAAAAATGATACAGAACGAGTGAAAATTTCCATCTACTCAACCTTCCCCCTGTTTTGACCACTAAGAAAAGACAAATTGTATCCTTAAGAGGAAAAACGAGAATGCTAACCCCTTTGGTTCTCTTCCTTCTTTAAACAGTGTTTTTAATCTCAATTTAAAAAGCCCCCAAATTGAATACCAACCTCTGTAGCTTTATGTGCCTCTGAAGCAACTCTTTGCACTGTTGTAAAACAAATATTGAATTCCTGAATGATGGAAGGATACAAACTGTTGAAGTCCAGGAGCAAAATAAACTTATCATATAAACCTGCAATAAAAAAGTCATGTTACAAAAAGCCTTTAAGAAAAAAGGAGGTGGGGGAAGGGGGGTTACAAAAAGCAGATGTGTCAAAACATAACATTAGAAGAACTACAGAATGTAGTATGTATATTAAATACAATATAACATTGAAAGCTGTGAGTTACACCAATAGAAAAAAGTACTCAACTATCACTCCATAAAAACAACTTGTATTAGAGTGAAAACTCAGGTCACCAAAGAGGAAAAAAGAGATCCTGTCTTACCTTGAAACCAGCTACAATGAACCTTTCCACAGCAGCCCCAAAGTACACCATTATGATGGGCAAACACCTTCTCATATCAGTTACTTCAGATAGGTGTCATATCCATTTCAAAAAAATGTTGTAAAATTCTCCTTCAAGTAAGCATTCCCTCCCACCTACCCTACCACCTCTGCCCCCAAAATATTTAGTGATCCATGTATATATATATATATATATGTGTGTGTGTGTGTGTGTATACACATATATATATGTGTACACATATATATGTAATACACATATGTGTATAACATATATATATACATATACACATATATACATAACTACTCACTGGTGTGTGTGTGTGTATATATACATATTTTACCATCATAAGAATAAAATGGGAAGCCCACTCACCTGTACACAAATGGTGTTAAAATCAGACAAGAGACGTATATAAATGTCAGCAGTGGAACGATCCACCCTTTTCACTTGCAAAGGGTGAACAGAAAGCTACTATATTTCTCTAGGACATTTACAAAGAGTTATCTTCACCTTAAGAAGAAACTGAATCAAAATAAATGTCCAGTATTAAAAAAATAAAACCAACAGCAAACATATTGATAGCATACTCTGTCAAGCACTATACCAAACAATCATTTTATGGGTAACGTACAGCGAGGAGGGCACTTACTGGGATGAGCACTGGGTGTTGTATATAAGTGATGAATCACAGGAATCTACTCCTGAAGCCAAGAGCACACTGTATACACTGTATGTTAGCTAACTTGACAATAAATTATATGCAAAAAATAAATAATCATTTTTTCCTTAAATCCCTGTGTGGGAGATTTTTTTTTTTTTTGAATTCTAGTGTAGTCAAGGGATGCCTGGGTGGCTCAGTCAGTTAAGGGTCTGACTTCAGCTCAGGTCACGATCTCGTAGTTTGTGGGTTCAGGCCACACATCGGGCTCCATGCGGACAGCTCAGACCCTGGAGCCTGCTTCACATTCTGTCTCCTCTCTCTCTGCCCCTCCCCCACTCACGCTCTGGCTCTTTCTCAAAAAATAAACATAAAAAAAAATTTAATTCTAATGTAGTCAAAAATAAAATTCTGGGAGCACCTGGGTGGCTCAGTCAGTTGAGCAGCAGACTTCAGCCCAGGTCATGACCTCACAGTTTGTGAGTTTCAGCCCCACATTCAACGCTGCTGACAGCGCAGAGCCCACTTCAGATCTTCCGTCCCTCTCTCTCTGCCCTTCCCCGCTTGCGTTCTCTCTCTCAAAAATAAACAAACATTTAAAAAATTCTGGTGTAGTTAACATACAGTGTTGTATTAATTTCAAGGGTCTATATTTCTGTCTCCATTTTACAGAAGAGGAAAACAAGGCTTACAGAGGTTCAAGAGGGAGCCCAAGATCACACAGACAGAATTTAAGCCTAGATCTATCTAACACCAAAGGACTACAGATCTTTTTCAATACAACTAATAAAAATCACTTTTTTAAAAAAGCTTATTTGAGAGAGAGAGGGAGAGAGAGCAAGCACGCACAAGCAGGGGAAGGGCAAAGAGGGAATGAGAGAGAATCCCAAGTAGCCTAACGACGCAGGGCTAGAACCCACAAACCGTGAGGTCATGACCCAAGCCGAAATCAACACTTGGAAGCTTAACTGACACAGCCACCCAGGTGCCCCAATAATAAAATCACTTTTGTCAAAAATGTCTCCTACTCAGAGTTCAAGTTACTTGATAAAATTCACATTATTCCCATACAACGATGTAAATACACTTAACGCTACTTAACTGTACACTTAAAAATAGTTGAGGGTTAAAAAAAAGATCCTGTCTAGCTCTGCATACCACCAAACATCTTCTTTGCCATTAATGACAATAAGAACTGGTTACTCTGCTGTTAAAGTTCAATGTGGTGGTTACTGTCCATACTCCCTTTAACTTTGCCGTCCAGCCTAATGGGTCCTGGCAGCTCAGGCAGAGGCAGAGCCAGCCCTCCAGAGCAGATGGGACAAGCCACAGGTGCTCCCACCAGAAGGCAAAGGGCTCTATACTGGACTAGGGGCTAGCAAACTCTGTGCAGACCCAACTGAGCCTACCCCTTCTTTGTGTACCACTCACGAGCCAATAATAGTGTTTACATCCTTAAACGGTCAAAAAAAATTTTTTAAAACAGACTATCTCATGATATGCAAACATTACACAAAATTTAAACTTCAGTGTCCATAAACAAAGCTTTCTTGGAACGCAGCAAATAAAAAATATTCATGTTAATTCAGGTCAGGTGACCGGCAAACGAGATTTTCCAAAAGAACCTAAAACAAAATAAAGTCATTACAAGACCTATTTGCTAACCTAGAAAATACAATTCAGCTCTTCTAGCTTCTCAAGCCCAGGTCTGTATTAAAAATTCCTTAACACCAGGGGCAAAGCAACCTGCCGCACAGCCTTACCAGCTTTAGGGTCCAGTACCAAGCCTCCGGCATAAGCTGCTTTCTTACGTCCTTTCTTGTATTTATTGGCATCTCCATCGAGGTCTTCATCTTCATCTCCCTAATGTCAAATGGAATGACAACTTCAGCAGCCAGCAACTAATAAACTAATTAAGAAGTTTTAGGATTCCCCCTTCTCCAACCGCAGTACACAGTTCTAACAAACAACCTCACTTTTAGCTACTGGTCCCACCTCTGTGGAACAACAGTTACTGTAACATGCTCACAAACCCAAAGGCCAAGCGTGGGAGTTGCCAAAACATTGTAGCCCTGAATTAATACATATGCAAATTTTACTTGAAAACGTTTCTGAATTCATAGAACCTTTTATTTTTAAATCAATGGATACTAAAAATACAACACTTCATATTCTGTAAAATCTAAGGTAGTAGAAGAGTCCGCTTAAATTCACCACTCTAACAATCATGATGCAGAAATATAAACTATGTCATACAGATATAGTCATTATTCTAATTTGGACATCTTAAAATGAGTGTGTCTGTAGACTGAAAATTCATTCCAGGTAGCTTATTAATAACCAATCAATATTCAATACCTCAACAGAAGTCAAACTCCTGTAAGTTAATATTCTTTATACCAATTTTGATGTGCACAAAGCAAATCCAGGAAGGTGAACCATCTTAACATTAAATTCCCCTTTTGAGTCAAATGGCTATCAATGCTAACAAAACAGTAGCTAAGTTTTAGTTTCAATGTCAAGGAGGCCACTTCAGAAAACTGACTGTGGTGACCTGATCCTGCTAGCACATAAAGCTGCAACAAAGCAACAAAAAATAAAGGCTCGTGCATTTAAGGAAATAAAAGGTTTAACTGGTGTCTAACTTTGGATACAGCTAGGGTGGCGCAATACCTTCCTTGTATGGTCATCCATAAAAGAGGCTTAATGCTATCCTCAAGGTAGTTCATATTTCACATAAAATTTTTATCTACACAGAAAAAAAGTAAAGAAGGAAATCACCACCGAAACACAAAGGAACAAATCTGACATGGTTTCGAGAGTATACAGAGGATTCATTATTTTGTAAGCACAAGTTATCACCGTTATAAAAGCCACCTAAGTAATAAAAGGGGAGAGGATTTAAAAAAAAAAAAAAAAAAAAAGCAAAACCCTATGCAATTGTGGACCCACCAGTTTTTGCTGAGGCTTTCTGAAAATCTGCTTGTCAGGCACAATATAGTTGTTTTCATAAAATGCATGAAGCAACAAGAACTCATTACGTTCGGCTCGTCCGCCCATCAGGGTCCTAGACTATGAAAGAGAATGTTTTAAATTTGAGCTCAAAACCCTAACAAATAACAAACAAAACCAACTTTGAGGTGGTAAATTTAATCATGGCACCTCTTCCACAATCATTCTTCCTAATAAGAGCTGCTTTAAAAATAAGAAGGTACAAAATTAATCCTAACGTTTTCTTTAAGCACTATAGTTAAAAAGAGACAAAGAAAGCTTAAAATACTGGCAACTTGGGCTATTTCTTTACTGCCAAATAGACCGTTCCGCAAATCAGACACATCCAGATGTTAGAGATGATCCTTATGTTCACCCAAATTTCAACATAGTCTGCACCTGGTTTTCCTCCCCTTCTCACAGCCAGTTCATTTTACAAAAGAAGCCCAGCTTTCAGAGTACAAGTTACTCATTTTATAAGCATGCATTTAGGCTCATTATCATATAACAACTACCCCAAGCAAACACTGAATCCAACAGGAAATGCTTTTTCCCCCTTTCTAAGTTAAATTTACCATAATGTTCCCGGCGATGTTAGTGATCTGCAATGCTAATGGAAGAACATTTAGCTCACACATGATCTGCAAAATGAACCTGGCATCTTTCCAGGTGTGTTCCAACAGGTACAACAGATGAGAAGATTCACTGTACAGAAAAGTAAGAATGAAACAGAATCAAGTAATTAAAGGAAACAATGACTATAATCAGGACTTCATAAAATATTACAAAAAAATTTGCTATGATTAACTTCAGAGCAATGGCACCTTGGCTTTGGAAACAATTTAAAATAAGGTTAGTATGAAACTACGAATTCATTCATGTCACTGATCCCAATGCCCTTCTCCAAAACACACACACAAAAAATCCCATAAAAACAAAGTAAAGTTATGCATTAACTACAACCTGGAAACTACCCAAATCGATATATTCAATCCATCTAGTAAGTAGGTATTACACGCCGACTATGTGCCAGGCAAATAGATTCTGGCTGTAACCAGAAGACAAAAATACCCATCCTCGTGGGGCTTAGGTCTTCAAGGGGGGAGACAGAGTATAAGTTAAAATACATATAAAAGGTATGTTATATAATGTTCAGTGTTAAGGGGAAAAGATTAAGAAGCAAAGGAAATATTAAGTGTCAGGAGCAGAGAATGTAATTTTATTTAGTTAGGGGACCAGGAAAGAGGTGACTTGGACTAAAGAACTGTTTGAAGAGGTAAGGGGGCAATCCTTGCGGACGGATGTCTGAGGAGAACGGCACATTCAAAAGGTCAGAAGGACAGAGTAAAAGGCAGAGACACACACTGTAAAGGACCTTGTAAGTCACAGTAAGAACTTTGGTTTTTACTCTAAATGAAAGAGAAAGTCACCGGAAGATTTTGAGCAGAGTGCAGTATCTGACTTAACTTTAGCAAGATACCCCTGGTTCCTGGGTTGAAAACAGACAGCAAAGGGTCAAGGGCAAAATCAAAGAGACCAAAGAAGAAGCTGACATAAGACTCATTAATTCAGGGAAAGGGGAGGGTAGCTTGGACCAGGATAGGTTCAGTGGAGGGGAAAAGAAGGGGTCAAATCTAGATCTATTTTGAAGACAGAGCTGACAGGACTTTGTGATGGCTCAAACATGGGATATCTATCAGAAAGAGGACCCATGGAAGCCTCAAAGGTTTTGGGCTGAAGATAACTTTGGAGGTTTCCAGTAGTACTGGAAAATTAAGAGGTGTCACCCTTAGGGAAAAACTCCAAGAGGAGCCTAGGGGAAAATATCAGGAGTTGAGCTTCTGAACAAGTTAGGGTGGAGGTTCATATTAGACATCAGGTAGAACAGGCAGGTGTATACAAGAGTCTGGAATTCAAGGGAGAGGCTGAAGGTGAAGATACCAAAGCAGGAGGTATCAGCACCCACATACTAGTGAAGTGCTGAGACTCCACGAGCTCACCCTAGAGGGAGTGTAGTCAGAAAGAGAAGCAGTCCAAGGACTTGGGAGGCATGGGAAGAAAACAATGAGAAGTGGCAAGAGGAGTAGAAGAAATCTTATTTAGGAAAGAAGCACAAAGGTTCAGTTGTACAAAATGAATGAGTTCAGAAGGTCTAATATACAGCAATGTGACTACAGTTAGCCATACCGCATTGTGTACTTGAAATTTGCTGAGAGGGTACATCTACAGTGTTGTAACCACACAAAAAAGAAAAGAAATAAACAGTAACCATGTGAGGTGACAGATATGTTAATCAGCTTGACTATGGTAATTATTTCCCAATGTATACATTTATAAAACATTGATTTGAACACATTAAATATATACAATTTCTATTTGTCAATTCTACTTCAATAAAGATGGACAAAAGAAATAACCAAGTAGCATCTCCACGTAACTTCATGATGTCTCAGTTTTTCTATTTCTAAAAGGTTTATACTAACCTCTGAATTAATGAATTAAGGGTGGAAACCTAAATATCACATCAATTTCCAAACCGCTCTTGGGAAACACCTAGATGAGATTAGGATGGGTGAGGGAGATGGAGGTAAACTGATAAACTGAGAATAATTCAAGAGGCAAAATAATTCAAATTATTAAAGTCACAGAGATGCTGGTACTGACACGGAGGCAGCTCCCCTCCAGAACACCACACTCTCCTGTCCCTCCAGCCTCACGGTGATGCTGGCCTCTTGCTATCGCTCATTTCAAGGCAGACAAATTCCGAAGCATCCAGGAGCATACCTGTACATATTTCGTACATTTTCCACTGGGATCACAACCCTTTCAGATTTCAGAATCTGTTGAACAAGTTCAGACAAATGGTAGCTTTTACAACGAATTAATTCCTTTGCCGAAATTTCCACATCACAGATCATTCGGCCACAGGTAGCATTTCTTTCACCAAGTCCACTCCTGCCCTACAGGGGAAGGACAAAAAGCAAATGCCATGGATGAGCAGACACTGGGAACATTCTATTTCAACCGACTTCGAAGCTAGTCCACAATTACAATGAGGAAACTCTCAATCTCCTATTCGCCCACTCCGTCAGCCGTCACTCAAGTATTTCTGAACGTTCACTATAGAGCTGACACTGTTCTAGGCACCAGGGAGATAGCACTGAGCCAAAGAGAAAAGATTCCTAGGACGCCTGGGTGGCTCAGTCAGTTGACGTCCGGCTCGCTGCTGTCAGTTGGGAGCCCACTTTGGATCCTCTGTCGCCCTCTCTCTCCAAGCCGACCCCGCTCAGGCTGTGTCTCTCAAAAATAAATAAAAACATTAAAAAAATGAAAGATTCCCGGAGAGCCTGGGTGGCTCAGTCGGTTGAGCGTCCGACTTCGGCTCAGGTCATGATCTCGCGGTCCGTGGGTTCGAGCCCCGCGTCGGGCTCTATACTGACAGCTCAGAGCCTGGAGCCTGTTTCAGATTCTGTGTCTCCCTCTCACTGACCCTCCCCCGTTCATGCTCTGTCTCTCTCTGTCTCAAAAAAAAAAAAAATTTTTTTTAAACGTTTAAAAAAAAATGAAAGATTCCTAATCTCATCTGAAATAGATGACAACAAATAAACATCAAAATCAAGAAGCTATATAGCTTTAGGAGGTAATAAGCATATGGAAAAGAGAAAAAGTAGAACACGTGAGGAATATGGCAATTTAGGGGGGCTGCATCTTAAATAGGGTAGCCGTGGGAGACCTCACAGAGACGATGCCCTACAAAGAAAACCATGAAGGGGTAAGGAAATAGTAAATCAAGGGCTGGGATGAAGGTTAATAACTCTATATCACCTT
This sequence comes from Prionailurus bengalensis, assembly GCF_016509475.1. NCBI lineage: Eukaryota > Metazoa > Chordata > Mammalia > Carnivora > Felidae > Prionailurus > Prionailurus bengalensis. Next base: position 20,954,377 of record NC_057361.1, on the reverse strand, counting down.
AAAGATATGAATAGGAACAGAAGCAACAGCACTGGCCCCAACTCCAATCTGCGTTAGCAGAATCCTCTGGAGAGCATTATAAAACATACAGATTCCTAAGTTCTCTGATGAAGCAACATGCCCATTTTTCCTTACGAGCTTTAAGTGAAACAAGATGTTAAGCACTATGAGGCTTGGGAAACGAAGGTGGCTTCATACAAAAACCACCAAAACAAGTAGGCAGAATGAAAAATACATAGACTTTAAAAGAGTCAAGACGGGCCTAGCTCAAAATCTCAGTTCTTTCCCACCCTAGCCCTATGATCTTGAACAAGTTCTGCTACCCCTGTGAGAAGCACAAACTGGAGTTGCTGTGACAGGCAACTAACGCAGAAGGCACTTAGCCCACAGCCTTCTCATACGTTCAACATCAGCTCCCTCCCACTCTTCCCTGCCCTCTCTGTACTGAATGAGAATACTCGCTGATCTCTGCTCTAAGGGCTACAGCTTTGGTAATGACGGAGTGGAGGTAACATGTATGTGCTGTCTCTAGATTCTAATAGCTGATTTTAAAAACTACCAGTGGCTTCTACCAATAAAATGCCACATTCAAAGGAAAAGATGTTCAGTGCCAAAGTTAAAATGTCCTATCACAAGACAACCAATTCTTAGTCAAAGAAGCCCAGTGTGTTCCCAGGTAGCTATTCCATGTAAAGAAGCCAAGTCAAGAAGTAAGATTTTGAAAATTATTATTACCCCTAGCTTTGGCATGTTAGATCGCTTCAGTCGACCTATCTTGGACCAGTGAGGAACTTTGCACACGTTAATTCTCTGCAGGAGCACTTCCAGTTCAAATCCATAAATATTATGACCCTAGTCAGAAAAAGAAGGCAGCCAATAACATTGTAACAAACGCAAATGAGAAGATTTATCTTCATACGCATAGAATTTCTTTGCCCTTTCTTTTTCTCGTCTCTAATTGAAGGCATCATGAGCTTACCTCCGATTGGGGTCCTTTCTTCTTCAGGAATTTATTCATCAGCAGCATTCATTAGCCTTGACATTAACAAAGCTAAGCAGATTGCTGGAATAAACTTTATTTCATCCTAATTGATGCAAGGTTCATATGATGTCTTTTAATTTGCAGCTCATGCCTCACAGTCTCAAAAGCAAATGCAAATTTTTATGTCCCACACTTTTTTTGTGATCAGTAAAAGCTGTGTTCAAATAATTCCATTTTAATTCCTTAAAAACAGAGAGCCTGCCTGTGTTGTGTGATAGTTCACACAGACTCTTCGAAAACTCAGGAACTGCAGCTACTTGCTTCTTGAAGAACTGAGTTCAAATACTACTGATTTAGACTCTTAATCAATATGCAACAAAATATATAATAGCACTCAACAGTTCAAGGAAGCAAACCATACCAGGTAGAAATTACCTGAAAAATGCAACCAAATTTTCCATGTATATAATGATAATTTCCATTGTGTGAATAATATGGTTCAATGCCCATGTTTATTAAAAAACTAGACACAAGTTTAAAATAAATCAGATCAATAAACTGATTTACTTGTTATTAATTTTACATAAAGATGTATACCACTATATATTTATGGCACTTTTGTCTATTAAATTAAGAGATCCAAGGACACAAGGAAGTCTCATTTCCAAATTATCATGCCTGGGATTAGGGACTCAAACCCATGTCAGGATTGGATTACATCAGTTTGGATTCCTCACACACAGACTTGGCTTGGCTCTAACATGCTAAGCCAGGCCACCTATCCTAGGCACCATGACATTTCCTTGGGGCCCAAGAGAGACTGCCAGGGGAGACTGGGTGAGGATCTAGTTCTGAGCCGGAACGCCACAATACGGCACTGTGGACAGACTCTTCCTGGTGTTTTCAAGATGGGTCCTAGAATAGTGTAAGGGAATACTGTAAGGCAAGTATGCAGAGATACTTGATAACAAACTTCAGGCTCTAGGTACTTTGGCCACACCACGGTCAAGATAGATATCCAAGAGCAAAAATGAATGTGGACAAATATATACCACACATTGTTTTGCAAGGCTTCAATGTAACTAAATTGCCATTATCACACTTAAAATACATGCATTTACATTCCTACTTTTCTCCAAAACCATCAAAATCACAGCATAATTTGATCCGTTAACTGGGTGGTGGGCAGGAGAAGAAATCACATCGAAGAGCCTACAAACTAAAGCCAGAGGAAACATAAAGCAAAATGTTGCTTTGTGACTCTTAAAAACTGGGGCAAACATAACTCAGTGAACTATTACCTCTTCCTTTTTAGTGGAAACATACTCAGTTACCAAGGGGAAAAAAAAATCCCTAGCCCTGAGCTCTCAAAGGAATAGGTCATAGAGAGTCACTGAACTCGGGGTACCGGGCAGCTCAGTTGGAAGAATTGGGGTTGTAAGTTCAAGTCCTACGTTGGGTGTAGAGATTACTTAAAAATAAAATCTTAAAAACTAGAGAGAGAGATGCACTGAGCTCATGAAATTGAAATACAAACACTTTGCAGACTGACACCAAATTGAGGGAATTAACTCCTATGACCAATATACAGCTGGGCCACTAATCCAAAAATGTACAGGAACCAACAGTTAACAACACAAGTTTACTTACTTATAGGTAAGTTTACTTACTTATATAGGCTGGAAATAAATGGAATATCCTAAACATCAACAATAACTCATGAGTTGCTATTCTATTAGAGGAAAAGAACTATTTCATAGTGGGCTGGCTCTTTTTCCCCCTTTCTGTTAGAGGAAAATACAGCAATTCCCACCAGTCCATAGGGTTATTTCACTCTGAAGATTCAAAAAAACATATAAAGAACTCATACAAATCAACAACAAAAAAAAAACAACAACCCCATTTAAAAATAGGCAGAGGGGAGCTTAGGTAGCTCAGTCGGTTGAGCGTCTGACTTCGGCTCAGGTCATGATCTCACGATCGTGGGTTCGAGCTCCACATTGGGCTCTCAGGGAGCTTGCTTTGAATTCTGTGTCTCCCCCCCCCCCTTGCTCATGCCCTCTCTCTGACTTTCAAAAAATAAAATTTTTAAAAAAAACATTAAAAATGGGCAGAGAACCTGAACAGACATTTTCCCAAAGAAGACACAGATACCTAACAGGCACATGAAAAGATGTTCAATGTCACTAATTATCAGGGAAATGCAAATTAAAACTACCTTAACACCTGTTAAAATGTCTATTATCAAAAGGACAAGAAATAACAAGCATTGGAGAGGACATGGAGGAAAGGGAACTCTCTTGCACTGTTGGTGGGAATGTAAATTGTTGTAGCCCCTACAGAAATCAAAAATTAAGAACACATCTACAATATGATCCACCTATTCCACTTTGGGTATTTATTTGAATGTAAAAACACTAATTCGGAATGATACATCCAGCCCTATGTTCAGTGCAGCATTATTTATAACAGCCAACATATCAAAACAAACCGTCCATCAGTGAATGGATAAAGAGGATATGGTACACATACACACACACACACAGAGGAATATACTGAGCCATAAAGAAGAATGAAAGTGTGCCTTTTCCAACAACCTGAAGGGACCCTGAAGGTATTATGCTAAGTGAAATCTAAAAAAGCAAACAACCAATACAAAAACAAACTCACTGATGCAGAGAACAGACTTCTAATTATCAGAGGGCAAGGGGCTTGGGGGGTGGGCCGAAGAGCGAAGGGAATCAACTGTACAGTGATGGATAGTAACTATGCTTTAGGCGGTCATCATTTTGTACTATATACAGACGTAGAGTTATACTACTACAAACCTGAAACTTACATAATGTTATATACCAGTTTTTACCTCAATTAAAAAAAAAGATTCTCTGCTGTTCAACAAGTACTGAGAACTAAGGAATGAAGAGTCCCCAACAGCATGACGAGACACCTACTCACCACAATGACATCAGGATCAATTTTGTGAACTTTGGCGAGGAAAAAACCTAGCAACGTTCTTTCCGTTGCAGCGATCTCAACCTTCACATTCTGTTAGATAAAAACATACCGGTCACTTACTCTTTACTTGTAAAGCTCCCTGTTCAAGCAGGATTAGATTTCTTAGAATTAAAAGAAATTATCCATTTCAAAACTAAAAGAAGCAATGAAATTGCTTATTCTAGGTTTCACAGTAACAACTGCCCAAAGTCTCTGAGAAGCTCATCCTAGTAATAAGTGAGTAAATAGAGAAAATTTTATGTGGGATTTTTAAAATTTGTTTAAACTTCTTTCATTTTATTTTTAATATAATCTATTGTCAAATTGGCTAACATACAGTGTGTGAAGTAAATAAAGCAAAATTTTAAATGCTAAGCACTATGAAGGGCAGATATGTCCCTCCACAGCGACACACTTGTGTATCTTGACATATCACACAAGCATATGAATCAGAGTACCTAACAAAAACATTACTTACTTTCCTATATAATCCCTGAAAGACTGCTGTTTGTGTATTTACCACATAAAGAAATCCCAAGGATTGTATAAACTAATCTGCAAGAGTGGTGTAAGAAACTATAAATAAGAAACTAGAATGAAAACTAGCATACATTTAAGAATTATAAGTGTCGTTAAGTATAAATAAAACCTATCTTCACACAAAAGGCTTCCACTTGGATTACTGAATATAAATCAGGTATTCAAAAGATCCGCTCTTATTAAGACTCTCCTAAATGGAAGTTGATAGCTATGTGTTTGCTATAACTAGTTCGGCTACAAAGTATCAGTTTGACTCAAAAGGAATTTTCCTAAGTCATTTTACTTGGATAGGTACTTCAGGGCACTTCATAAATAATAGCCTGATCCAACAGCACCTCCAGACTACTGGACTTCTCAAGCCAACTTAAAGTAAGTGGAACCTGACAAGGTTGCTAACTTTTAATTTTGTCAAGTGAAAACATTAAAAAAAAAAAAAAACCAACACACACATCTGTGAATGCAAGCATTCCACATAGTCTCCAGAAAACAAATTCTTTATATGAATACATTTACCCTTGTGACAAGCTCACTACATTATACTCCTTTTTCCCCACTTTCTATTTTATTAAGGACCCATGAAAACTTCATGGAGTATCCTGGGAGTTGAGAGATCCCTACCAATTCCAGCCAGCACGTATCGACCTTTCCAATACATGTCCCTTTTCATATCCAACTACACTCGGCTTTCTTCAAACTGGAGAGTGGGGTGAGTACTCTTCCCAACAGTTTCCCAAAACAGTAATCACATGATCGTGCATTTCAGAAAGGCCTCCCCTGAAGCTATCTGAAGGAGGACTTGAGCCTAAGTGTCTACTACTAGGGTACAGAATCACGTTATTTTCAGGTGGTAAAACATTCAATAATGTTTCTATTTTATATTTCTAATACATTTTGAATAGATTCATGTCAGTCCAAACTAGCAAGAATAGACCTAATAAATTAACATACAAAATAAGCCTATTTATGCTAATCTACACCATCCTCCTTTTCTTTTCCTAAATAGATGCTTCAAATTTATAAGGAATAAATAATGAGTTCTTTACCTTTTTCTTAATGTCTTCTTTGAAAGCATATGGAAAAATACAGTCCTTTGGTTTAGATATAACTGTAAGAAGGAAAAAAGATTCCATCACCATCTTAGTCCAATTTCAAGTACACATATGCTGCATGTTTCTAAATGGAAACTGTTTTAAATATAAACAAATACCCCCTAATCTCTAAAGAATTGAGAGATTCAAGTATTTCCAATGGTCATGTTGTTGGACCTCAAAAGAAAAGCCTAAACAATCCTAAAATTCATTATGGAACCACAAAAGACCCCAAATAGCCAAAGCAATCTTGGGAAAGAAGAACAAAGCAGGAGGCATCATGCTAATAATTTCAAACTACACTACAAAGATGTAGTCATGCCAACAGTATGGTATTGGCATAAAAACAGACATCCAGATCAAAGGAAAAGAACAGAGAGCTCAGAAATTAATGCATGTATATATGGTCAGTATGACAAGGAGTTAAGAATATACAATGGGAAAAGGACAGTCTCTTTACTATGTGGTGATGTGAAAACCAGACAGCCACATGCAAAAAAATGAAACTGGACCACAAAACACCACACACAAAAGCCAACTGAAAATGCCTTAAAGACTTGAATGTAAGGACTTGAATCTATAAAACTCTTAGAAGAAGACATAGGCAGTAAGCTCTCTAACACTGGTCTTGGCGATGATTTTTTGGATTTGACACCAAAAGCAAAGGTATCAAAAGCAAAAAGAATCAAGTGGTACTACATCAAAATAAAAAGCTCTTGCACAACCAAGGAAACCATCAACAAAATGAAAAGGCAACCTAACAAATGGGAGAAAGTATTTGCAAATAATTTATCTGATAAGAGATCAATATTCAAAATACAACAAGAACTCATAGAACCCAAGAGCAACCCCAAACAATCCAATTAAAAATGGGCAGGGGCGCCTGGGTGGCTCAGTCGTTTAAGCATCTGACTTTGGTGGTTCGTGGGTTGACGAACCCACCACTTTGGTGGTTCTGTGCTGACAGCTTGGAGCCTGGAGCCTGCTTCAGGTTCTGTCTTCCTCGCTCTCTGCCCCACTCTCTCTTTCTCTCTTTCACTCTCTCAAATATAAATAAACATTAAAAAAAATTTTTTTTAATGAAAAAATAAAAATGGGCAAAGGCTAGGGACTGGCTGGCATGAACTCTTGAGTTCAAGCCCTACATTGGGAATGGAGCCTACTTCAAAAAAAATGGGCAAAGGCTGTGAACAGACATTCTTCCAAAGAAGACATAAGGATAGCCAACAGGTACGTGAAAAACTGGTCAACATCACAGTCATCAAGGAAATGGACACCAAAACTACACTGGGATATCACTTCACACCTGTCAGAATTGCTATCATCAAAAAGACAAGAAGAGTGCCTGGCTGGATGAGTTGGTAGAGCATGTGACTTTTGATCTCAGGGTCGTGAGTTCAAGCTCCACCTTGAGCATGGAGCCTACTTAAAAATAAAAAAGACAAGAAACAACAAGTGTTGGCTAGAATGTGGAGTAAAGGGAACCCTTGTATACATACTGCTAGTGGGAATGTAAAACTGGTGCAGCCACTATGGAAAACAGAAAGGAGGTTCCTCAAAAACTTAAAAATAGAATTTCCATATGATCTAGGTATTCTACTTCTGGGTATTTGTCTGAAGAACATGAAATCACTAACTCTGTGCCCCCATGGTCAGTGCAACATGATTTACAAGGGCCAGGAAATGGAAGCAACCTAAGTGCCCATCAATTAATGAATGAACAAACAGAAGTGGCATATTTATACAATGGAATATTAGTCGGCCATTAAAAAAAAATAAGGAAATCATGGGGCACCTGGGTGGCTCAGTGGGTTGAGCATCTGACTCATTTCAGCTCAGGTCATGATCCCGGGGTCATGGGACTGAGTCCCGTGTTGGAGATCAGTGTGGAGCCTGCTTAAGATTCTCTTTCCCCCCTTCCCCTCTTTCCTGCTTGCACATGCTCGCTCTCTCTCTAAAATAAAATTTAAAAAAATAAGGAACCCTTGCCATTTGTGACAACACGGAAAGACCATGAGGGATATTATGCTAAGCAAAGTAAGTCAGACAGAAAAATAAATACTGCATGATCTCACTTATATGTGCAATCTAAAAAAAACAAAAGCAAAATGAGATCATAGATACAGATAAGAGACTTACGGCTGCCAGATGTCGTGGGGCAGGATGCGATGGGGCAGGGGACCCACAGGAATTGGGTGAAGACAGTCAAAAGGTGCAAATTTCAGTTATAAGTAAGTCACCGAAATGTAATGTACAGCATGGTGACTTTAGTTAATAATACTGTACTGCATGTTTCAAAGTTGCTAAGAAAGTAAATCTTAAAAGTTCTCATCACAAGAAAAACCATTTTCAAGCTATGATGACAGATGTTGACTAGTCTTATTGTGATCATTTCACGATACATACAATTATCGAATTGTTATGCTAAACACCTGAAACTAAAATGTTACATGTCAATTATACCTCAATGTTTAAAAAGTTTAAAAAATTACATCTAAAAAAAGGAAAAACCACGCACAGAACTCTAAGCTCCTATTAACTGTTAAAACTACTTTGATGAAACATCTTCACTACATCTGAGGCAGAATGGAGGATGTTTAACTTCCCTAAGGGGGTTCCACCACCACCAAAGCCTTAACCAGTGTACAATGAAGGAACTCCAACCTTCTCAAAATTAGAAAAATAAAGATGACCAAAGCTGCCCTCACTATAAGTTCTTTGTCACTCAAAACAGCTGTTCACACCATGGCATACACAGCAGGTGAATAAATACACGCTGAAATGAGCTAATGACTGCTCTCTTCCATGTACTTTCCACGATATCCTCACTGTCATGTTTTTCTGCGTATTTCACCCCACTTAAAGAGGCGAAACTTCACAATAATAACACATGATACTTCCTTCTCTGCTTGCTTTCCTAGTCCCGCTTTCCTAATACCCACAAAACCAGACAGGCAATGCTGTCCCAGTTAACTGCTGGTTCTAGCCTAGAAAAGATTTCAGGAAGCATGACAGATCAATAGTGTTATGCCCCTTTCTTGTTTACTGAAAAAAAAAAATAGTTATTTACCTGGCCAAGCTTTCAACATCGAATAGGTCAGAATCCTCCTTGGAGGCTGACTCAAGGCATGCAGATTTCTGTGTGAAATTTTCACCAACTGAATTTTATGCACAGCACAACCCAATTCCAATGTGATATTTCTAGAACTCTTCCCAAATAGGTAGACACTCATTTATGCCTCGGCATATTGCCTCACCACACAGAACACTTTGCTCAGGCTTCTATGATGGGCTTTTACAATGACATCATGAAAAGGAAATAGTGATAGCACAATTTTGACCCAATAAAAAAAACTAGAATGCCCCAACAGAATAACCACGGGAATAGAAAAGAGATGTCAAACTGCCTCCCAACTTCCCCTCAAACAAGATAAACTAGCTGAATAGGAGCCACCAAGCCAATAAAACTCAGTGTCCACAGCTGACCAAAAAAAAAAAAAAAAGTTTAACAATATGCACTAACTACTCTTGAAAACATCAAAAAAAGAGTTACTGATCCAACAGCTAGAGAAAAAATAAGAAAAATTAAAATCAAGCCATTAGTAGACCAGCTAAAAAAAATACATACCACAGAAGTGTGACTGAAAGGGAGGCTGTGGGGGCGCTTTGTCTAACTCAAAGCTGTGATGGACCAAAGCTGCCACAGCAATAATCTGTAAATAAAGGAGGGAAAAAGATCACTTATCAGACGCCGACTATGCATTCTGCATTCTCACCAAAACCACCAAGAATATTAAAAGATACATATTTTAGCCCATATTTTAATTTTTTATTACAGAAGTATTTAAACAAATAAAACAGAGAAAACAGAAGGGGAGAGGAGGGAAGGGGTAAGGCAGGAGATTAATAACTATTACCATCTGACCTAGAACTGGAGCTCAGGGCTCCGGAACCCCAGGCCAGGGATCTCAAAGGAAACAGGTAAGTGATGTTTAAAGACTCATTCTTTCAAAAAGCAAGCTATAGATATGTGTAACAAATAATCTGGATGATGTCAACAATGGACAAAACTAAGAAGAGACATTGTGGGTATTCTTCATTTTCTTTTTAAAATCTGTACTTTCTGGCAGGCAACTCTTGATATCAGAGTCCTGAGTTCAAGCCCTATAATGGGCATAGAGATTTAAAAAAACGTTCACTTTCTAAGTTTTTCATAAATGGCAAGGACTGCAATTCTGATTAGAAACAGTATAGACATAGGAAAAACTCTAGAAAAAAGCAGAAAATCAAATCACATGTACAGTAAAATCCTAGCTTTTTACTAAAATATGCAGAGAAAGAAGGCAGAAAAGAAATACACAAAAATGTTACGAGTGGTTGTCGCTGAGGGCTGCGGTTATTAGAAGACTTGTCTTTTCTATTTTTTTTTTGCATTTTCATATCCAGATTTTAATGTATTATATCAACGTACTCATGCAATAGCCTCCCTCAATGGTCTCCCTGCTGCTGTGCTGGCACCAATAATGGCTTCCCATGGCACCGTGCTGGAGAAAGCATGCTGCCCCTGGGGGGAAAAACCCATTCTCTGTGCCTAGTAAACTCCTACTCACCCACCAGTACTCAAGGTCCATCCCTACTCCTTTAGAAAAGACTTCTGGAGTGGATGCTGTGGTGTGTCACCCAGAAGTCCTCTTTAGGACAAGGGCCCTCATTCTCCCAACTGCTGAGAGGGCTGGAGGCTGACAACTCACAGAGGAGTCTCTTGGAAGCAGCCTGCATCCACTACCTAACGCATCGGAGAGGAGGGATGCTAATGAAGGCCCAAACCTCTTACCACAATTCAGAGCAACTCTGGAGGGTCATCCCCACCCCAGAGCTCCCTGGGACTGGCTGAGACCTTTGTCATAAGTGCAACTCAGATTTCTCCCACTGCCCAGTCTTGCTTCCTTCATTCTCCCACAGGGCTTGATCCTCAGAGCATCCCAAGAAGCTTCTCTGACCAATGACACCTTCCTGGCCTCTCAGGCTAGGGCAGCTTCCTTTATCATATGCTTGCCAGAGCACATCTATCCTTTGTAAGTTTTACATCTATTTCTGCTATCGAGCTAATATCTGTCTCTTCCACTATCTGGAAGAATCACAAGTATTCCATCACACTAGCTCAGGGTTTGGAAACATTTGCTGAGTGAACAACTTTATTAACCATCTAATCTAAACCCTCAGGAGGCCATCAACTTTACTCAGGGCTGCAGAAGATCTCTCCCATTCATTCATTCATTCATTCATTCATCCATTCAAATTTACTATGAGAAAAAATAAAGCAACATCAACTTTCATATACCCATCATCCACCTTCAATTATCAACTCATCAATATCCCTATCCACTTCCTGCCTCAACCCAGATTATTTTGAAGTCAGACTTATCACTTTATCCAGAAATACTGCAGCATGTATCTCTAAAACATGGTTTCTCACCCTCAGCGCTATGGACATTTTTGGCCAAGTAATTCTTTGTTACTGGGGCTGTTCTGTTCACTGTGGAATGTTCAGCAGTATCCTGACTGCCAACAGCACCGCCCTCCACCTCTGAATTGTGACAACCAAAACTATCTCCAGACATGGCCAAATGTCCCCTAAAGGGCAAAATCTCACCCCTTTGAGATACCCTACTTTATTTTTTTTTTTATTTGAGAGAGAGAGAGAGAGAGAGAGAGAGAGACAGAGACAGAGACAGAGACAGAGACAGACGATCTTAAGCAGGCTCCATGGTCAGCGCAGAGCTCAAGGCAGGGCTCAATCCCACAACCCTGGGATCATGACCTAGCCAAAATCAAGAGTCAGATGCTCAACCAAATGAGCCACCCAGGTGCCCCAAGAACCACTACTTTAAAAGATAAGAAGTTCGGGGACACCTGGGCGGCTCAGTTGGTTAAGCGTCCGACTTTGGCTCAGCTTGTGATTCATGGTTTGTGGGTTCAAGCCCTGTGTCGGGCCTGGAGCCTGATTCAGATTCTGTGTGTCCTTCTCTCTATCCCCCTCCCAAGCTCACACTCTATCAAAAATGAATGAACATTTAAAAAAAATAAAAGATAAGGTTTTTTTTAATGTTTATTTTTGAGAGACAACGCATGTATACACAGCACATATGGGAGAGTGGCAGACAGAAAGGGGGAGATAGAGAATGCCAAGCTGGCTCCACGCTGCCAGCTCCGAGCCCAATGTGGGGTTTGAACCCACAAAACGTGAGATCATGATCTGAGCCAAAATCAAGATTTAGAAACTCAAGTGAATGAGCCACCCAGGTGCCCCAAAAGGTTTTAAAAACGTAATAAAATTACAACTAATACAATTAATAGCAATTCCTTAAAATCACTAAATATTCATGCAAGATTCAAATGTTCATGTTTTCCCAACAATCTCAATTTTATTTACCAAGTAAGCCCATACTCTGTAATTGGTCAATATATAGAACTACAGGTACAATCCCTCCCTACCTTTTATTTCCCAGCAATTCATTTGTTGAAGAAGCTGGGTCATTCACCCTGTAGAGTGCTTTACAGTATCAACTCTATGGCTTGTATCACAATAATGCCATTTAACACATTCCTCTGTTTCTGTACTGCTGGTGAATTCACATTTAGATCTAAAGGCTTGGTCAAAATCGCATTCAATGTTTTGGTATGAATATGTTAGAGGTGCTACTGATGCCTTCTATCAGATGGCAAAGGCACGTCATGTCTGGTTATCTCCCTTTTAGTGATCATTGCCTAGATTCATTATTTCATTAGGGATTGCAAAATGGAAATATTCCATTTTTCCTTTATCATTTCTTAGCTGGAAACCTTCTATGAAGAGAAACCACTTCACCAATTACTTAGTTAGCTGAGGTACAATATGAATTCAAAAAAATCAAGATAAATGCTAGATTCAATCCCGTTATTGACCAGTTTTCGAACCAGTGACTTGGTTCCCTAGATGCCTTCAGAGGTGACCGATGCTGGGTTGCAAAAGCTTACAGTACCATTGTGAACTCACACGTTTCAGTGTGCTGGACCTATCCTTGTCCATGTTCACAACGTCCCATCGGTGGCCAGTAGGAAACTCTTCAGGTTGACTCCTGAACGCTTCTGACACAGCTTCAGTAGATTTAAATATCATCCTTGCTTTCTAGTATAGCTAGACACTCCCAGCATTTTCCTGAATTAGCCATTTCTCTATGAAGCCCTACTTCCCTTATTGTGAAATGGTACTGAGAAATCTCACTCCAGATGCTAGAGAATGGATACTATTTTTTTGAACAAATCAAACCTTTCTCACACACTTAACTATGGCCATCTACTATATTAACTATTATTAAAAGATCAAACCACATACTAAAAGAATTCAGAGCCAAAATAATGCCAAAAGGCTACTGTTAAAAAAAATTCCCCTAAAGTCAAAAGGATTTAGAAGCAGACATAAGACACTCCCACTGACCAAAGACAAGTTTAAGCATCAAAAATAACAATGACTGCAAGACACTGAACCACCATGTGTAAATATAAAACTCATGAGTTCATAATATTCCATAAAAGAGGAAGCAAAATATAATTTACAACAAAAATAAACAAATCACTAGTCAACAATACATATAATGGAGGCCTCCAACTTCCTACTCAGAAAATTGGCAATGAAAGAGAAAGAAGTACACATTTCCCTCATCTTTCCTGTACAAACTACTGCAGCATAACCAAATAGTGCTGGTTAACGAGGAAAAGTTAACTTTATAGAAAAATTCAACTAATAAACGTTCTAATATTTAACATATATAACTAACAAACATGGAAATGATGACAGAAATTAGAAAACTGCTTTACAACTCCTAATGAAACAACTAATTCGGGTAAATAAAAGGGGGGGGCATTAAATCAGTGGTTCTCAAAGGGGAACAAGTTTTCTCCCCACCCCCAGGAGATATTTGGAGAGGTGCAGAGGCCTTTTGGTGGTCACCACTAGGGGGAAGGGGTCAGGTAGAGGCATCAGGTATAGGCCAAGGATACTGCTAAACGTCACACAATGCACAGAAGAGCTGTCACAACAATCAATTAGTCAGACCAAAACATTAATAGCACCAATGTTAATAAAAAAAAAAAAAAAAAAACCCTCCTTTAGGGGGCGCCTGGGTGGCTCAGTTGGTTCAGCATCCAACTCTTGATTTTGGCTCAGGTCATGATCCGCGGATCATGGGATCCAGTCCCACAATGGGCTCCACACTGAGTGGATTCTCTCTCTAGGGACGCCTGGGTGGCTCAGTCAGTTGAGCATTCAACTTCGGCTCAGGTCATGATCTTGCAGTTCATGAGTTCGAGCCCCACATGGGGCTCTCTGCTGTCAGCATAGAGCAGGCTTCAGATTCTGTCCCCCTTTCTCTCTGTGTCCCTCCCCCATTCATACTGGTGCACTCTCCCCCAAATAAACATTTAAAAAATTTTAAAAAAAGATTCTCTCTCTCTGCCCCTCTCCCCCTACTTATACTCCCTCTGTATATATATAAAAAAAAACTGCCTTTAGATGAAAACTGGAACCCACTAATCAATCATAACCCCACTAATAGCAGTTTTAGCCAGACCTAATACGTCTGCTGATATATAATGCAATATGAAATACATCATACCACCTATAAAGTATACTGACCCAAAAAGTCAAAACTGAATTGAATCCATGCTTTAGCACTAGCTAGCAGGGGCCAGCACACTTGTTCCGTAACAGGCCAGATACCAAATATTTTACACTCTCAGGACACATGGCCTCTATCGTGACTACTAACTCTGCCACTGTAGTCAAACAGCAACTGTAGATAATACATAAATGAATAGACATGATGTCTTCCAATGACTTTTTTTTTTTTTTTTTTACAAAAACAGGTGGTGTGCTGGATGTGTTCGCAGGCCATACTCGATCAACCCCTGGTATAAAAGAAACTGTCCAATGACACCAGGAAGCAAACATACATAGAAAATACGACATTGTATGAGACAACGAAAAATGACTTACTTAAAGTCAATGTCACTGAAAAAAGAGGATGGGAGGGAGCTGCTCCCATTTAAAAGAGATTGACAGGCAACTGGGTGGTTCAGTCAGTTAAGCACCCAACTCCAGCTCAGGTCACGATCTCACAGTTCATGAGTTCAAGCCCCATATCAGGTTCTGTGCTGACAGCCCAGAGCCTACTTGGCATTCTCTCTCTCTCTCTCTGCCCCTACCCCAGGCTCACTCGCACACACACTCTCTCAAAATAAACTTAAAAAAATGTATAAAAATTTATTTAAAAATGAATTAAAACATAAAATACTTCAACAAGAATTAAAGGTGGGAGGAAACAAGTGTGACAAAATCTTGCTAGCCACTGAATATGAGTAACTCGTATATGAGAGTTCATTATATTATTCCAAGTCCACTTAAAGTTCTCCAAAATAAAATATTCAAACAACAAAAAATAAAAATAAGCCCAGTAATTTAAATCTTTAAAGAACACCTCCAGCACCCAACACATTCAATACATTCTCCAAAATGGAGTTTGGTACTGCATTAGTACTTTCTCCTCCAGAAAGAACAATTTTCCCTTATAGAATAGCTGTACAAGTTCAAGCAAGTATTGCATCTAAGACATGGGTACAAAAATATGCCCTATTTCTTTACCTCATTCTGATGTGTCTTTGCATTCTGCATTGTCTTCATGCTGAAAGACATGACCACAACTGGAGGAGGACCAACATCTTTAATCACATTCACCAGGTCTGGTTTCAAGGCCACTGCCTCAACTTTACACCAACTCACTGGCGGATTCAAGAGCTCTGAAAGAGAACAGATACAACAGATCAACAGCCATTTGCTGAAAAAGGAAAACTACTATAATTAAGACATCTGTGATTAACTGAGATAGTCTTCAATCCCATATTCTAATAAGAATGTCTTATTACATCATCTAACTAAAAATAAGCTCAATTACTGGATTGTATGCAAAGCCGTGTGTGTGTGTGTGTGTGTGTGTGTGTGTGTGTGTGTGTGCACGCATGCGTATGTGGGGGTGGGTAGGTGGGGGTGTGTGTACACATATGCTCATCTTCTTGGTAAAAGGTCCACAGCTTTCATCTGATTTTCTGAAGAATCCAGGACCTAAAATAGGTTTAAAAAAAAAAAAAAAAACCCAAAAACACTACCCTGAAGGAATCACCAAACATTTTTAAGAGATTTGTGAAGACAAAACAGAGTATCACAGATGCAAACACTGGAAAACATCGGGTAATAAACCAAATGAGCACTGTCCCCGTCGGGCAGGGATGCTGCCTCTCCTTCAGGGGTGAGCAGCTCGCTCCGCACAACAGGGGGCCCATCAGCAGGGTGGGAGGTACACGCCAGGAGCGGCACAGAGAGGGATGCGGGGAGGGGTGCGGGCAAAGGCCACCCAGACTCACTAAGGCCTCCCTCCCACCGAACTACCAGGCACTGCAGCGACGAAGTGGCTCCAAGCATATTCCCTACACTCACTCGAGGAAAACTCTGAGGAAAGAAACACAAAAAAGGACGTGGACACACTGAAATAAATAGACCAAGTCCTTAACTTCTAAAAATCACCCTACTGGCAATTTAACTTTCTGAAGGTAAATTTTTCCTTACGTGGATTTTTTACTTCAAGCCAACAAGGTCCTTTGATCTTTCTGTTCATCAAGAATATTTCCAGGCTGGATGTGTTGGTCCCAAATACATGAGAAAAAGTTTCTCCTTTCAAATCCTGAGGAAGCTGTGGCATTTCAGCCTGAAAAAGGCAAAGAAGAAAAAAAACAACAACCCTTTTTTGTTTAAAACCATTACTTCACATTTTCCGAAGTCTGTATTTGAAATAAACAAAAGCCTCTCTACGAACCACCAGAAGAAATCCCTTTGATATATATGAAATGTAATTTGCAACAAATGAAATCCCAAACAATTCACAGTAGGACAGAAAAACAATTCACAATGACAAAATAATGCATCTTGATGGCACCCATTAGAAGAAAAATAGGCCAAGAAGCTCCCGGAAAAGAGGATTTCTGTCCAGAGCCATACATGCCTTACTGATAAAGAACAGCTGAGTAAGTACCACTCCATTAGAAGAATGAAAGCAAGAGAGTGGAACTCATTCAAAATGCTCCTAGGGAACTTTTCATCACCACTGTCAGAAACATTTCTTAAAAGTTTCCCTTTTCCGACATTGTGAGATCAAAACTCTAGAACAAAGGTAAAAAGAGGTTAAGGCCCAGTTAATTAACATCCCAGAGCAATGACCTTGCCTATCACGGGAGCAAGAGCAGCACTACAGCGACGCTACGGACGATCCTCTCTCACCTTTCCGCGGCTCAGAAGGGACACTCCAACAGACTAATGATGTGCAACTCCATCATGTGGCCTTCACTCCACTTGACAAGCAGTTGTGCAGTCTCAACTTATTTATTTAAAGATGCATACTTGAAAGCCTGAGACAGGCAGCATAACCAGTGTTCTATGTACTCAAATTAATTTGAACCATTTTCATTATTCATGACTGTAAGTCCACCTCACTGAACTATGGACTTGAGGAGCCCTGGCAATACTCCTAATTGAAAGCCAGCTGAAGTCTCAAAAATAGAGAAATGTCATTCTCAACCAAAACCCAGTAATTTTGACTTACCGCGTATCTAACTTCCAAGTACTCGGATTTTTCTGGAACATCAGGTATCTCAAAAGCATAGTTCTTTTCCACTTGCTGGAGACGGGCGGGGGAAGAGATATGCAAAAAACATATAAAAATAATAAAAATAAAAAATCATTAACAAAAACTTCACAAATGAAAATGACAAGCATTCCATGTACAACACGTGCCCCTGTATTCAACAGTGAGGAACCTAGTATCATTATGGAACACAAAGGTAAATGAAGCCAAAAGGGCACCCTTTCCCCCTTTCAACTAGGACTAAAACACCCAGTGACAAAATGCTAAAAAGTTATCTCTTAGACACTAGAGAACTTAGAAATATTTGCATTCAAGAAGGGCAATAAAAGATTTAAAATTTTTATAATGTTAATGTATTAAATCATTTGCTACTCTTTGATATTAACCAATTCCATCTTGCTAGAAAAATTACTCATTAGCATTAAAATTATAGCTCCTATTTACTGAGTGCTTATCAAGCACCAAGGACTGTTCTAATCACCTAACATGAATTAAGTGACTTAACTCTTGCCACAACTCTTGAAATAGGGCCCCATTTCTCAGGTGAACAAACAGGCCCAGAGAAATCACTCAGCTTTTGTCCAAGGACACACACAACAAAGTGGTAGGGCTAGGACTTAAAGCACAAGCAGTCTGGTCCCAGCACCTATGCTCTTCACCATTATACCACACTATTTTTAGAATTTTAGAGGAATGATCCACCAGCCATAATTCAAAGCTCAAATAGTTAAGACCATTAACCTTAGCGTCAGCAACTCAATCCTCCCTTTGCTGAAACCACTGTTAAAAGTATGCTGGGTTACAGTCCCCTACGATGATGGCTAAAGGTGTCAGTGATATCACTAAAATCAAGGCCAATCAATATGTAACACACAAATAAAAGATTTTTATCCTATCAGAAATAGCACTATAGTCCCCACTGTTTGACTATAACACCTTAACCTTCTGACCAAAACGACTTGCCAGTAACTAATAAAAACAAGATCGGAACAGATTCTTTCCATTTCAGGAAAAGAACACAAAACATGCTGCAAGTACTGGAAACAATTACTTTGGTATGTGTTATCTTTCTATTCAAATTCAAGAAAATTATTTTCTAAGTTAAGAGAATTACTTTTACAAATCTTAACATACTAGCTTTACATTGGTATCTATGAAATTTCCATTCAATGAATTGCAGTCACAAAAAACACATTTTGTACAAAGAAGACATACAGTAACTATTCTGTTAAGTCAGGAAATGAACAAACAACTAATAAACAGAGCTGGAAAAAATTATCACCAAATACAAACCTTGGACTTGAACTTCATAATTTTATATTTTGCTGCTATTTTCTCATCAAATTCATCATAAACATCCTTCATTGTAACTAGAGTTTCTGTTTCTTTTCCTGTATTCAGATCAATTTTCTGCTCTCCCATGGGGAGAGAAGGGAAAGGAAAAAAAGTATCTGTATATGAGATCTTTTCAACAACCAGAAACCCAAGTCTCATTCAATTCTCATCTTCAGCCATTTAAACATTTAAAAGAACACTCTTACAGAGAGATGAATTCAAAGATACAAAGAGACCCCAAAAAGGTACGAAACCCAATGCCCGATTCCTCCCAGTGGCATCATAAAAGCACATCAGATAAAAATGACTGATTCTACAAAATGGAAGAATAGTGCTGTAAATCCTGACCAAGAAGCTTCACAGTTCAGCTGAGATCTCAGGGGACGGGCTGGGGTTGGGAGGGGAGTGTGGGTATTAAGTCCCAATTTCAAAAGGAGGAGCATATGGAGCTGACCTGGCTGAATGGCTATAGTGGGCACGGTACTGCTACATGCATAGCAAAAGCATGAAAACTGGGCCAAATGCCCTGGGACATTTTAGAGCCACACACTCCCAACCCCGATTAGTATGGAAATGAGGGGTCAGAGAGAAGAAAGCATTATATACTAAAATGCAGACTTTAACACTCTTAACGAAAACAGTTTTACTACATTTCTCTATTTCTCCCAACCTCTAATGGAGCTGCTGACAATCAGTGGTCATCAGGCAGTCAGCAAAAAGGAAGCATCAAGGCTGTGGATAACGACTTGCCAGTAACTAATAAAAACAAGATCAGAACAGTTTCTTTCCATTTCAGGAAAAGAACACAAAACATGCTCCAAGTATTGGAAACAATTACTTTGCTATGTGTTATCTTTCTTTCTATTCAAATTCAAGAAAATGTTGAAGAATATGGCTGGTGGCAGAACATACAACGTACTTGGAATTAGAGGCTAACCACTAGCAATTACCGTTTCGCGGGGAAGGAAGTAGAGTGTTCGCTCGATGTTTTTCACCATGACGCAACAGCTCACGTGGGTTTTGGCAGATTCAATCCAAACTTTGCCAAACAGAAATACCACACCTAAGAGAATAGGAGAAAACCATGAGAAAAGAAGCGTTTCAATTACTCACATTAAAGGCGCAGCGTGAAGGCTCACTGAACGTCTCCACACATTCATGCCTTCATGACACACCATTTTTTATAGTAAATTTGCAACAGCTGCCCACCCCCCAAGCCCAATTCCTTTACTCAGTACTTATGCCACACAACATCACACTAGTAAAACATGACCGCTGAGATGTCAGGGGGCAGAATGATTCTCCAACCTGATGTAAACGTTTTCCCCAGAATTCGGGATATCCCAGGTAAAGAGAGATAAACTTCAGTTACTGGGGAGACATCCCAAGTCTGAGTATCCACACTTGGGGAACTACTGAGACACTCCAGGTTAGTGCAGAAACCTCTGGGGAAGTGGGGAGACATCCCAGGTCAATGTATACATAACCTCAGAAATTAAAGAGATACCCTAGGTCAGTGTAAGGAAAAAACAAACTTCCCTAGAACTGGGACTACCCAGATTCAGAGAAACAAAAAAAAAAAAAAAAAAAGCAAACTATTCTCCAACAAATCTATTGAAACCTCCTGTGGGGGGGGGGCACCTGGGTGGCTGAGTCGGCTGAGCATCAGACCTTGGCTCAGGCCATTATCTTGTGGTTCGTGCGTTCAAGCCCCACATCAGGCTCACTGCTGTCAATGCAGAGCCCACTTGGGGATCCTCTGCCCCCTCTGTCTCTGCCCCTCCTCCCCCACTTGTGCGCATGTGTGCTCTCCCTCTCTCTCTCAAAAATAAATAAACATTTAAAAAATTAAAAAATCAAAAGAAACTTCTTGTGAAGTGTGAGAATACTAACTTGCTTTTTAGCACTTGTACTTAGGAATAAAAATTAACATTCATGTATAAGAGTAGCTATGTATGGTGCATCACTATTTTTCTATATGTAAAATTGCATTTGGGGAAAAACATAATAGATCTCATATATCATATTCTATATAATGATAAGGATGTCATAAGAGAGTTCAACTACTATCTCCTATTTTACCCTTTCTACCTCACTCACTACTTAAATATCTGGATAGGTGGTGCTTATCATGTTCGTTTTTCTTCTATTCCTATTTAAAAAATGATCTAGCAACCAAATCAGCAGACATGCTCCTTTTGAGATTCCCATGTAATGTATACCACAAAGTAAAAACAAGCTTTTCTACATAGACATCAAGTCACTGTTCATGAAAACTGGATGTCAAGAAAGGACTCCAGAGGTTTGTCAACCTAAAAGATGGCCACTGTGCAAAATCCCGAGCTCTGTGCATAATTAGACAGCAGTTATCAGCATAGCCACTCAACACAGCCACTTGTCTGAGCACTAAGAAAATTCTGGCACATGCAAAGGCTACTGTTCACAAGGCCAATTACTCCAGTTTCACAAGATAGCTCATCAGTGCTTCCTTTTGTCACTCATTCTAGTGGAAATAAGACCATCTAAAAAATTTCATTTCTGCACATGATTAAAATTCTTAAAAGAGTTGTGTGATTTTCAGCTGGGGTAGGGGGGAGAAGGGGAGAGGGAAGGGAGGACTGTGAGGAATGATTAAAAAAGAAAAAAATCACAAGAGCTCAGAAAATTAAAAGTCATCCTCACAACAGTGAGAGACGAAGAAACAAAATTCCATGCAAAGAAAAATAAAGACCCTAATATTGGATTCACAGATTCAAATAGCTCATTTTACAGTCAAACTAATATCACACTTCATGCAACACATTTGACACTGTTTATGCCTCATTTGCCACAAAAAGATCATGGTAAACAAAGATTACATTCCCCCCAAAGTTACTAGCTGAAACCAGGTGCAGTCAGGATTATTCAACCTTGAAAAAGTCATAATGAAGACAGGATATCTTCCCATATGCAAAGAGTAAGACTCTTTTCATAATTATGGAGCATTCAGCAATAACTGACTTACTTAGAATCTGTAAAAACGTGAGACACAATAACAGGGTCTTTGGGAGTACTTCGTTTTTATTAGCAGCATTGATTTCACCAAGGCTCAGTGATCATTACCTGCTATCATGATGAAACTGTTCAGCCCCCTGAGATTAAAGGACGTCTTTTTTTTTTTAAGCCGTCCTTTTTAACCCGTTGGCATCAATCACAGAGAACGCAGCTTAAGAAGTGCCACAAAACAGCAGAGTGGACTGTGGGTGAGAAGCCCAGAGCTCTGGCCACTTTATTTTTTGAAGCCTTAACTTCCTTCTCTATAACTACACCAGACTGCCTGGGCCTTCTCCAGCACTTGAAATTTCCTTTTACCATAGCATTTGGGAGATAAGCCAATAAGAGACTAGTATCTGTTTCAAATGCAGAATATTTCCCGATAGTGGTTGAAAAGGCCTATCTTTGACTATGGTTAGCACCAGAGATTCAGTAATGACACGTATCATAAATTCGTGGCTTTCCTAATACAGCCGCGCTTCAATGCCTCGATCTTAACCTCCAACAACTATGACTATAGACAAGCACTAGCCAATAGAAATTTCTGTGATGACAGAACTGTTCTATCTATGCCATCCATGGATCTGGTAGCTACTAGCCACAGGTGGCTATTAAAGCATTTGAAACGTGGCTACTGGCTGAGAAGCTGAATTTTTTTATTTCATTCTAATTACTTTAAATCTAAATTTAAAGAGCTACATGTGGACAGTGGCTACCATAGTGGATGGTGCAGCTCTAAGCCTTGTCCTGCGAAACGATGCTGTCGGTTTCTCAGAGTATCAACAAGTAAACAAAAGGTGGAAATAATAAACTCATTTTCACACAGAAAACAAGACTGTTGTTGCTTCAGGTTCTAATCCTTGGCAGTTGCCAGTGGGCAATGTGCTGGTTTATACGTGGATTAACCTTGGCCGGCACCGTGTCTCTCTGCATTACCCGTTCTTCCCCCACGCTGCTAGCAGGCTACAAGAGGCAATCTCAACAACAGCAGTGAATGCATCTCTGGCTCCCTGAAACCTTCCATGTGCATCTACAGGCCTGTCCACAGCCATGCAGTGTATTTCAATGGACATTTATTCAATACCTACTACATGCTTGGCATTAGGCTGGAAGCTGGAAATAAAATGTCCCGTCCATCCAGGAGTTAAATAAAATACTTTGGAGCAAGAAAAACACAGAATCAGATCTTTACAAAGTAGTATGACAAACAGTGCACCAGGAAAGGGTATGATGGGGTCCCAGGGAAAATGAGGTTGGTCTAGAGGATTAGGAAAACTTCCAGATGACACACCTGGGCTGAGACAGTGAGGGCATTCCAGTCAAACACCATGAGTAAAGGGACATGGTATCAACAGGAGCAGGTGTATACAGGGAACTATCTCTAGAACACAGAAGTCATATACGGCAGGTGTCAGAAGCCTTCCTGAGGAACTCGGACTTTATGTTGCAGACAGTAGCCACTGAGGTGTGTTTTGGGTTTGTTGTTGGTTTTTTTTTTTAACAACGGAATGACGTGGTCAGAGCTCCCCTGCTGAGCAATCACTCTGGCAGCAATGTGGGGATGACAGCTGAGGGATCCCTCAGGAAGCTATCACAATGGTTTCAGGAGGCAAGCGGGGATCAGAGGTGGAAGACGCAAGGAGAAAAAGACAGCTTGTCACCTTGAGGAGGAGAAAACTAACAAGATATGGTGAGGAAAGTGAGGAAAAGGGGCAGTCAAGGCTCGCTCCCGAGTCTCTGGTTTTGATGGGACCATTAACCAAGACAGGGTATCAAATCCAGCACCGAGCGGACCCAGCAGAGAGACTAAGCACTGGGAAGGGCAGGCCCACCACATCGCGCAACTCCCGCAAGCCCCCCAGTGTTGAACTCCAGGGAGCGGGAGACACGTGAAGCACACGTGAAAATGGTGTCCCCTGAAGCCGTATGATAGGGCAGGCCTGGGTTTCGGCACTGGATGGGAACTACCTGCTCAGCCGCATGCAACCCCACCTGCCAGTCTACCCTCCACTGGTGAGCAGCAAAGAGGTAGTAGCCAAACAGGTGAGAGGGTCTAACCGAACTGTCTTGTCACAGCTGAAGTAGATACCATTTCTAAGATGGTTGAGATTTTTTAACAGGGCTTATTCTTTACCTACGAAACTAACACACTGCAGTTCACTACTCAAATGGCTCTGCACCTGTCCCTATGCATTTGCTATGCTGAGGCCTATTAATGCTTCTGCTCCCTTCGGAGAGACTGTTAACAACCTTCCAGTGGATGTCAATGCCTGGTTATCTTTAAGATAAATCTGGCCTACAAGACTGATGGTTAATGCTTACTCCTCTTACTCATTCACTTGCTTCATGGATACTCTATTTTCACTGGATGCAGCCTCCAGGAAACCACTTTGAAAAATACACAGTTGCATCTACCCTCACACCCAGAAATGGATCCAAGTGAAGGCAACTCTGCTTAAGGATATATGTGGTATTTTATATTAATCTGACCTACCTTGGCATGCCCAACCCTGGGGTGAAGAAGGGCTCAAGGAGGACAAAAAAACACTAGAGAGCCTCCTGGCTTTGTCTGAGGCAGAATTCACATTCTCAGTTCATTCGGAGGAGGACCTGGGAACCATCCTCGATTCCTCCTTTCTGTCAGTGCCCATGTCAATCCAGTGACAAATTCATGTCAAAATACATGTGAAATACATTCATTCCTCTCCTCCTCCACAGCCATCACTAGGCCAAGTAACCAGCATGCCTGCCCTGTACTGAATGATCTCCAGGCTCCAGTCTTCCCCTCCCCACACACACACTATTCTCCGCACAGACCTATTTATTCTCCACACAAACCGGAAGGCTCCTGTTAAACAGTAAACCCAACTATATGACTACCACCGCCACGCCACCAGCACTTAAAATCCTCCACTGCAGCCCTCTCCATTCTTAGAGTGAGATCTAAATTCCTCAGTGTGGCTTTCATGGTCCTTCATCACCTGGCCTTTGCCTTTGTCTCCAACTTCATTTTCTACCAATCTTGTCACTGGATTGCTGTGCTACAATCAGACCGGTCTCCTTTCTCTCTCCAGGCCTCTGTGCTCACCAGTTCATCACAATGAAATGTTCTTTCCTCAGCTCAGCACGTGCCTCAGATCTCACCCAATGGTGGTCTCCGAAAACAGGCCTTCCCTGGCCATCCCCCAACTAACTGCCTTCACACCATTTACCAACTTAGCTTATTTACCACCCATTTTTCCCCACCCACTCCCACCACAGTTGAATGTAAGCTCCACTGGGATTGGGAATTTGTCCGGCTAGTTCACAGCATCTCACTGCCTGGCATACAGCAGGTATTCAATTTGCTAAATAAACAAATTAATGACTGATTCCATTTAAAAGAAAGCGCATAACTACAACTTCAGATACATCGAAGGTGAACAACAAGCACAGATTCCAAAATCACATATAACTGGTTTTCGGAAAACACATTTTTAAGGATTATTCATACCACAGCTCATCTCCACCGGGGTGGCTCACACACTTCACAATGAATGAATGGTGCTCTTTTACTACACATGTATGTGAGGGCAGAGCCTTTGCCAATTATAGTAACTAAAGCACTTAAGGGAAAGGCACCATTCTGTACTAAAGGCGGTTACCATACGTATGATTACCTGGTTGGGTGTACTGATCTTCATAAGCATCCAGCCAATAAAACTGAAATACTTGTTCCTCATCTGCCCCTTTTACCAGCGGGAGGTGACCGGAATCCACTTGGACTTCCTGGGCTGAGAAACTGCTATCATCTTCCTGATCAATGTCCCAACAAGAAACATCTGGGAGGAAACTTCCTCTGCAGAAATCACATATCAAAAACTTTCAAAATCCAACTGAGTCATTTGTAGTGCTACCTGCCAAAAAAGTCATAAAATGCTCTTACAAGTAGGACAAGGGGCCTTTCCCAGGATCTGCCTCATGTTTCACCCCCTCTGCTGGCTCACTCTCTTGGTCCCAAGTCTTGACAGCCATGGGCTCCACATCTACTTCCTCAGCTTCCATAGGTTCATCAAAGTCACCGTCTTCAAAATTCATTGTCCCGGAGTCCTTCTTGTCGTCTATACACAAAGCTGGCACGGACTCTCCTGTAGGCGTCATCACACATTCCCATCATGTAGAGCTGCCATGTAACACAAAGGCCTCTCCCACACAGCAACAGCAGCCTACCCTTCCTCCCACACTGTGCCTGCATTCCTGTTCAATCTCCGAATTGGATGTTTTCTAACTTTTGCTGCTATGGATTCAAATCTTTCACCCTTAAACCTGCTATCACAATACCTTCAAAATTGCCTCCACTTCCTCCTTCAGGGGACCTCCATTCCCGACAGCATTTTGCAACTGCTCAACACCCTTGCAGCTCTGACATTAGACTTACCAGCAAATTCAGCACATTTAAGGGGAACAGAAGTTAATGGAGGCTCCTTCCTTGAGACAGGGGAAGCAGTTTTTCTTGAAGGAACTGCCTGTAAATATTTTTACATGTTCGGTCAGTTAAACCTGCATAGTATTTTATACTGTCCTACCCTGACCGGAGAAAACGACAGTTCCCATTTATACGACAATTTTATGTATCATTAATGTAACAGCTTCCATTATTTTACTGTTACCTAGGTTTACCAAAAAATACTTGTTTCCAGGAAGAAAATTATTGCATTTAGCACAGCTGTAATACCTATAATAAACACATACTAGTTACTAAAAATTTACTATGAAAGAAGCAGGCACATGCTATTTTTGAAATACATGAAACTATACAATCAAAAGGGAGTCCCAATTTAAAACAAAAATCAAGAAGAAATTCAAAAGCATTTCCCTCACATAGAAAAGCAACAAAGTAAGTTTTAAGCAATAATACAAATCAAGATTGAAGGTTTTTCCACTCACTTTACCTTGGGGGTGTGCACAGAGAAAGGATTCAGTGAATCTCCAATGGATCTTTTCTTCTTTGGTATCATTACAGGTGGTAGAGTTATTTGAGGTGTCTTTAAAAGGAGGAGTAAGACAGACATTCACTGCCATGCTTGGCTTACCAGAAGACAGAAAAAGTACATTTCTTCCCCCAATGAAGCCTAATAAGCAAAGCATTCTTCCTTCCCTGCTACCCCAGCAGATCTATGTTCATGTACTACAGTTACTATAGCAACAATACCAGACTCACTAGAAAACCAGAACAGATATTAAATCCACCTCTCACCCAATTTTTTCTTTTTACAACTTAACATACTTTTCCCCTACCCCTCCAGGATATTGCATGTAAAAACTGTCAAGCTAGAACTACACATGTTGGTGTTGTTTTAACGAAGCGTTACTTAGAAAGAAACACACCTCTAAATGAATTCAGTCTCCACGTGTAACAGCCCCATTGTAAACTCCCAGAGCAGCCGAGCCTGAGTTGTCTCAGGAACAGCTCACTGCCTCTTCCTTCACTCCCTCTCTGAATTCAAGATGAGGATCTCATGCCTGACTGTGCAGACTGACAGGTTTCAATCTATTTCGGGAACATACACTGCAGCAACTAAACACAAGCAGCATGCATTCCCAGAACTGACTCGTGTAGGTTCTTACTACCTCAAACACATCCCCACGCAGCCCCATCGACATAACTGCATAGCTTGTAACAGCTGGAAACTACTCACCTAAAGTGGTAAGAAACCAATTTGGAGAGTTGTGTGTGTGTGTGTGTGTGTGTGTGTGTGTGTGTGCGTGCACGCGCATGTGTGTGTTTTGGGGGGGGGGGTTGTGTTGTCGTTGAATTTTTTGTTTTAAATTCTAGCAGCAGTCTGTTTTGTAAAATTACTGAATTGTTTCTTCAGCCTATGTCCCCCGCATATTTGACAACTCCCCGAGAATGACTTACCTCAGTGTTCAGATCTTGGAGAATGTCACCTAGCAGATCATCCTTAGACAAGTCGACAGCTTTCTGAAAAGTATAATTGGAGACAGAATGAGAAAGCCCTGCACTTCACGTTCTCACCCACACCATGCGTCTGTGAAAGGAAGAACCCAACCAGTCAGTCCTTGCCTCTTCAGTCCCCACCCTGAGGACTCACCTACCGTTCAGATCTTAACCACCACCTGTGTACATGCAACTCCTAAACCTAGAGCCCCCATCCTGTTTTCACCCTCATTCCAGGAGCCTCCGGCTAATCCATAAAATAAACACCCTGTCCGTTCACTTTTCTATCTCCAAGTTCCAAACAATGAGGTGCCTAAATTCATCTAGAAATACACATCCAACTTCGTGAAAGTGGGAAAATACAATGGAAATATCTGAGCTCAAGAACACTGAGCACCTATTGTCCATACAATCAAATACTAAATTTACTTCTCAAAGAAAAAGACAAAATACAAGGAAACCATGAAACTCACGTCTGCAGTCTTCTTCCCAGCACTAGCAATGAACAGTGACTTGATATTGTTTGGTTTTGTCACCACAGTCTTCTTTACATTCCTCCTATCTTTAGTACGTGCTTTTTCATCTTTGCCTGTTGGAATACAACTTAGTCATAAACATGTACAACTAAAAGCCTAGTCACCTGCCCTCTGTATAGGAGAATGAAAAGAAAAACATAAAGAATTCAAAATACAAAAACACAGGTGCCTAGCTGGCTCAGTTGGTAAAGCATGTGACTCTTGACCTTGGGGTCATGAGTTCAAGTCCCATGTTGGGCGTGAAGCCTACTAAAAAAGAAATAATAAAATACAAAAATATGACACTTTATACGTGGTACACAGGGAAGAATCTTTAAAAGTGGCTTAATTCA
Organism: Prionailurus bengalensis; assembly: GCF_016509475.1. Lineage (NCBI taxonomy): Eukaryota > Metazoa > Chordata > Mammalia > Carnivora > Felidae > Prionailurus > Prionailurus bengalensis. Next base: position 20,925,870 of record NC_057361.1, on the reverse strand, counting down.
GGAAAACTTTGGCTAAATGTTATTATAAAAACTGATGATGGGGGACAAGGCTGGCCCAACTGGTGGAGCATGTGACTCTTGATCTCAGGGTTGTGAGTTTGAGCTGCATGTTGGATACAGAGATTACTTAAAAATAAAATCTTAAAAAAAAAAAACTGATGAAACACTAAATATCAGGATAAGTTACTAAGCAGGACTGTTTAATGGCTATTGTTAGTGTGAACAGAAATCTTTTTAAAAGGTAGGATTTTTTTTTGTTTTTTCTCCAAGAGAAATGAAACAACCAAGCTCATCTGGAACCAGAGGATTAGCCTAGCAGCCTTCATCAGATCATCTTTTTTAGTGCTATCCTGATGGCAGGAAAACTGAACTATGAAGAAATAGGATTACCAATCATGGTAGTGTAGCATCCTAATTTCCATCTTCTGAGGAAGAGCAACCACACACACACACACACACACACACACACACACACACACACACACACAATATGTTGTAACAACACTAAACGGCACGGAAACATTTTTTCCATGTTTTCTCTTATGGCAATGTGTTAATCACCTACAAACTCTTCTAATACTGCCAGTTTTACTCCCTCTTTCTGATTCATTCCAGAACTCTCTACCTCAAAAAGACCTAGAATGAATAGTTAATACAGCGTGGCATAAGAATACACACACCAGGGGTGCCTGGATGACTCAGTCAGTTTAGCGTCCAACTTCGGCTAAGGTCATGATCTCAGGGTTTGTAAGTCTGAGCTCCACATGTCGGGCTCTGTGCTGACAGCTCAGAGCCTGGAGCCTGCTTCAGGTTCTGCGTCTCCCTCTCTATCTGCAACTCCCCTAGTCATGCTCTGTCTCACTCTTTCAAAAATAAAGAAACATTAAAATAAATTTTTAAAAGAAGATATCCACCAGATGAAATAGAAAATTGAATCCAGAAAAGACTGAATTACTTGTGTAACCTAGCATATAATAAAGGTGGCATCTTATATCACTGGGGAGAAAATGGACTTTTTAACAAGTAGTGTTGGCTCTCCAATTGTAAAGAAAACAGTACCAACACAAAAAAAAATCACATATCAAAAAATTTTTAATGAAAATAGACACATACTTTCAAGTTCCTTTGTAAGCTGGGTATAAAAAAAGTATTTCTAACAGATTCAAAATCCATCTGCAAGAAAAAAATTGACAGATTCAATTATACCAGAAACAGGTTTAAAGACAAAACACAAGAAAACTTTTGCAGTGCTTTGCAGATAAAGAACCAATTTTTCTGATTAAAAAAAACTCCTGGGGTGCCTGGGTGGTTCAGTTGGTTAGGCATCTGACTCTTGATTTCAGCTCAGGTCATGACCTCACAGTTCAGGAGTTTGAACCCCACATCAGGCTCCGTGCTGACAGTGTGGAGCCTGCTTGGGATTCTCTCTCCCTCTCTCTTCCCCTTCTCTGCTCATGCCCAAGCACTCTATCAAAATAAATAAATGAACTTTAAGAAGAAATTCCCTGATATTAAAAAAGCCCCAAGGCCCAAAAACAATGTGCACAATAAACACAAACATACAGTTCACATTAAAAAATATATAAACAGTCGGGGCTCAGTGGGTTGAGCATCTGACTTCAGCTCGGGTCATGATCTCACAGTTTGTGAGTGCGAGTCCCGCATCAGGCTCTGGGCTGACAGCTCAGAAACTGGAGCCTGCTTTGGATTCTGTGTCTCCCTCTCTCCATTCCTCCCCCGCTCACTCTCTGTCTCTCTCTCCTTCAAAAATAAACATTAAAAAAACTTAAAAATTAAAAATGTATAAACAGCTCTAAGTTTCATGAAAAGATGCTCAACTTCATCTGTAGAAGAAACACAAATGAAAACCACATTCAGATGTCACTTCTCACGTATCAGAATGCCAAAAATCCAAAGGCCTGACAATGCACTCTGTTGGCAAGGCCATAGGGTCTAAATGGACACTCATACTGTTCATGGGAGTGCAAAATGGGACAAGTACTGGAGCAGTATCTCCTAAAACTCCATGTGCATTTACTCTCTGAGCCAGCAATCCTCCTTCTAGAAGTTTTCTCTGAGAAAAGCACCACACACACCAAGTTACTCAATGCAGATTTTTTTGTGAAAGCAAATTGTTGAAAATCTAATTGACAACTCACGGAAACCATTTGAATACACCATCATCACATGTTTATACAGTTAAATACTATGCAAGTATGTAGAAATAAGTAAGTAAGAAAGAAGTATCTCCATGTGCTAATATGGAATGATTTTCAGGTCACCCTGTTAAGTGAAAAAACAGAGTATAAAAGCATCCACAGAAAAATTTCTTTTGTGTGAGAAAAAAATAAAAATATACACACATAATTCCATTCCTGGGTATATACCCAAAAGAACTGAAAACAGGTGTTCAAACAAAAACTTACACATGAATGTTTGTAGCAGGACAATTCACAATAACCAGAAGGTAGAAAGATCCCAAATTCCATCATCTAATAAATGGATAAACAATATGTGGTATAGCCTTGCAATGGATTATTATTCAGCCACAAAAAGGATGGAAGTGCTAATATATGCTACAACATAAGGGAACCTTAAATCATTATGCTAAATGAAAGGAGCCAGACACAAATGGCCACATATTTTCAAAATAGGCAAATCCACAGAGACAAAGACTAGTGGCTGCCAGGTGATAGGAGAAGGAAGACTGAGGAGCGACTGCTTAATGGGTATGGGTTTTCACCTGGGGTGCTAAAAATGTTCTGGAACTAGATAATGGTCATGGCTACAAACATTGTTAACTTATTAAACATCAATTATAATAAAATGTATGTGTATTTAACTGCAAAAAGGGCATTTTTTTCGTGTACCTAAAAATGAAAAAATTGTAGAACATTTGTGAAAAACCTAAGAGAAATAATTTTTTATTGAAATCATTTGGCAGTTTGAAACCAGAAAAGAATTAATGGCCAAAATGTTTACAACACAAAATACAGGTCCTAATACAGGGTATCAAAAGAGAAGGTCAACACAGGTTTGAATAGCATGGAAGGTTTCTTAAGTAGGCTTTAATCTCCCCATCGTAGGTTAGTAGTATCTAGAGAAGGACCAAAAAGAAACATAAAGAATAGGAGTCAACATCTGATGTAGAATCTTTCACAGTGTTAGTACTTCTGTTTTATTTGTTTTATTCATTTTCCTACTTGTTTTTTCATTAGGACTTAGTTAATATTTTCTGCTTCTATTTGAAAACATGTCAGGGACTGGATCCACACCAGACAGTTGTCCTTTTACATCTATGCAAAACTCTACAATTTCTTCTAAGTCTTCCAAGGGGACTACAGAATTCTCTTTCCCTTCCTAAGATCTTAGGGACCTTATTGGGCTCTCCTGAGGGGCACTGAGGCAGTGGGGACTCATGGATGAATGGTGGCAAAGCATGGAATAAAGACGTATAAAACTGAGAATGCCAAGTCATTCTCTTCACTGATGTATTACTAGGAAGAGATAACAAGATGACAATGGAAACAAAAAGATGACTCATGTATTCAACAAATACTGCATACTTTCTCTGCACGTGCTACTGTGACTGGCACTGAGATGACTAGGACATGGGTCCTTTCATCAAAAACCTCCGGGTCCAGTGCAACCTAACTTACAGATAACAAAACTCAGGTCCAGGTAACTGATGGGAGTCATTAAAGATGATAAAGACAATTCACAACAAAGCCATAACTCAAACAAAGTCTTCCTCCGTTCAGGGAGATAAAAAGCACACAGGTTCCTTTCATTCTCTTCTTCATGGACACACAAAAACTACAAATACACAATTAGCCACATTGCTACCAAATGGTACCACCGTGTAGAGTCCCTACATTACACAGGTTGGCAGAAACCAGAAAGACAGTCCACATGTTTACCGTAACTAATGAATGACTAAGTAACATCCAACATTAAAAAATTACATTTATCCTTATTTCTTTTGTGGAAGGAAAACGGGAAGGATAATCAGAAACTATTAAAAATGGTTACCTAGGGAAACTGGGTAAAAACCAAGTAGAGAGCACAGTGATGAGGATAAGATTTATCTGAGTCTTGATCTCAGTATCGTTTTGATTTTGAAATCATGAAAATCTTTCACAATATTCAAAAATTGAAATTGAAACAAAGGATTTTTTTTAATCCTAATCTGAATACAAACACAAATGAACCTTGGTAGTAAACTGATAAAATAGCACAAAGAAAAAAATACTTCACGCACCTTCCAAACACAATCCTCTAACTATACACCCTTAGTGAGAACAAATAAAACTGCAAAGAAATTATTTACCATTTTTATGTACAATTCAGTACAGTTACATATATTCACAGCATTGTTCAACCGATCTCCAGAACTTTTTCAATTGTTTATAAAATGATTTATTTATTTATTTATTTATTTATTTATTTATTTATTTATTTTGAGAGAGAACACATGAATGGGGGAGGGCAGAGAGACAATCCAAGGAAGACTCCATACTGATAGTGCAAAGCCCAACAAGGGGCTCGAACCCATGAGATGCAAGATCATGACCTGAACCGAAGTTGGACAGTTAACCAACTGAGCCACCTGGGCACCCCAAACTACAAAGAAATAATAAACTTCACTTAGAAAGGTTGTCAGTAGACATATTGGTTTAGTAGCTCTAAAACTTCTAAAATTATTTTGCGTGTATTTTAAAGGACAAGGGTTTTCGGGCTGCTTGGATGGCTCAGTCGGTCAAGCGTCCAACTTCGGCTCAGGTCATGATCTCACAGTTTGTGGGTTCGAGCTCCGCGTCAGGCTCTGTGCGGACAGCTCGGAGCCTGAAGCCTGCTTGGATTCTGTGTCTCCCTCTTTCTCTGCCCCTCCCCTGTTCGTGCTTTGTCTCTCTCTCTCAAAAATGAAAAACATTAAAAAATTTTTAAATATTTAACCTCTATACACCAAGAAGCAATCAGGCAAATCCCAGATTGTGGAATAGTGAACAAAACCAGCCTGGTCCCTTTAAAGATGCCAAGGTGATGAAAGACCACCCCCCTTCCACCAAAAAAAAAGCCAGAGAGGGAGGAGAGGATGGATGGTGCCATTCTATACTAAATAACACTCAAGAGACATAAAAACTGAAATGGACTCTGTACTTGAAAAAACAGGTATCATTTTGGGCTGAGGAAATCTTAATATGAACGATATATTAGATAATATTATGAGAATAGTACTGTGGCTAAAGTACACAAGTGTTCTTGTTCTTAGGAGGTCACTATTGAAACCTGTAGAAGTGAAGCATCATGGCTTTAAAACTTACTTTCAACAAGTTAACGAAAACTTAAGTCTGTGTATATGTGGTTGAGAAGGGGGAAGAGGAAGAAAGTAAATGTTAAAAATCCACAAATTCGGGCCCAGTATTTCTAAAAAAGGACAAGATAGAACAGATTTTAGGCTTTGTGGCTGCACACATCTCTCACACTGCTACATATTCTTCCTTGCATTTTTCTCTTTTTTAAAAACACCTTTTAAAAATGAAAAAACCAGGGCATCTGGGCAGCTCAGTCAGTTGAGTATCCAACTTCTGATTTCAGCTCAGGTCATGATCCCCAGGTCGTGGGGTCGAGCCCCCTATCAGGGTCCGTGTTGAGTGTGGAACCTGCTTAAGAGTCTCTGTCTCTCTCCCCCCCTCTCCCTCTGTCCCCTGCTTGCACTCTCCCTCCCTAAAATTTAAAAAAAAAAAAGAAAAGAAAAAAACATTCTGAGCTGGGGCCCTACATAGTAACAGGCATGATTTCCTTCTGAGGTAAAAAAAAAAAAACAAAAACGTGAGACCAACTACGGTGATAGCTGCGCAACTCTGACTATAGTAAACACCACTGAAATGTACACTTTAAATAGGTGAATTGTATGGTACGTGAATTACAGTTCAATAAAGCGGTTTAAAATAAACTGGCTGTGAGTGGGCCATAATTTGCTGACCCATGATCTACACTTGGTGGTAATAATGAGGCAAATCAAAAAAACAAACACTAAAGACAATTTCCCCTTCACATTTTACAGAAACTAAATCAGGCTTGTTTACTTAAGAAAAAACATTTTGTCAAAGATTATGTAGCTAAGAAAATCTGACACATTCATTTGTATCATTTTAAATTTTGATTAGACAAAGCAAGTTGATTACTAAATCTAATTATTGTACTATGCTACTATCAAAGAGCTAAAATTGTAAGCACATCAATTGAGTAGAAATTAAAAGACATCATTTATTGCTGCAGCTCTCAAAATCACCAAGTCTAAAATGACCACAGAGATGAAATTCCAAAATAAGTAAAAGACCAAACTCTTTGGATCACAGAGACACGAAACTTCCTTTCATGGTATTGTTTTTCTTTTTACATTTAATTTTCTACAGAACTACGCTTCTCTCAATATGAGAACATATACCACACCTAAAAACAGTTGTGGTAGGTCCTTTACCCTTAAAGGAACCCGTGTCAAAGTACCAAGTCATCTCAAATGTTAATGCTTTATATCTCAAAATGGCACTCTCTTAGAAACAAAATAGTTACCTTTCTCATAAGAATCAAGGGCATCGTCTTCAAGGTCATCATCAAAAATCTCTCGGCCATCCTCCACATAGCCAATACCATCTACAGGACAAAATTTTAAATTGGAATCAAGTTTCTAAAAGTGGCTAGTAGTATTTTAGCCACCACCACCACAACAAAACACCTTTTATACCCACTCAGATGTTCTCCCGGCCTGTGCCATCTTTAAGTGTAGCAGAAACCTGGTTCAGATGAGTGCCAGATGAAACACAACATTTACATACACAGCAGGTTTGCTGAGTCAAAACAAAAGGAAATATGCTATGCCCATCCAGGTGAGCTAGGGAAACAATTTGGCCCTCAGGATCAAAGTCTGCCACAACAGGATGTTTAGCAGTAGTTTTGCTCTACCAAAAGAATAAAAAGTACAAGAATTGAGATCACAGAGGCCCAGAAAAAGCACCTCAGTCTCCAGGGAAAAGTGGCAATATAGCTGAGTCCAACTACAGAAAAAGAAACATAAATATGGTCACAGGTGCAGTCTACACACCCCCCCCCCCCAGTGGTCGGCAATCACATGGCCAAGAAGTCACACCCGACAAGCAGTAACCAGTGGGCTTTCCACATGGGTTGTAAGAACATCGGGACCAGCCTCTGCCCTGAGCTTTCCACTGTCCAGGTTACTGTTCACGCAAAGAGCTTTGTGTAATCCTCACAGACATTCTGTGCAACAGGTAGTTTTCCTATCCCCACATCACCCGAGGATACCCCACAGGTACATGGTTCCTCCCAATTCCTAGCCCCTTCTTGGAGGTTTTATACTAGCTCCTGAGATATGTGGCCGGACTCTCCAAATATCCCAAAACAAACTTTGTATTGTACTGCCTCTGCACTCTCAAATATTGTACTTGAGAAAAATCTGAACCAATGGTATGATCTTCACAGTGTCTTACGTCTGCTCGTGCAAAGCAGCAACTCCACTGCACAAGACTCTACACAACACAACTAGTACGGCGTCTAGGAGGCCATTTCCTCCCACATACCATCATCCACGATCCAGTCATCATCTTGACGGGCCTGAACCAGCTTCGAATACTGTTCTTCATCAACTTCTTCATAAACACTTGTGAAGTCCTCAACCTGCCATCATACAAGTTTGAGAAAGCTTCAAACGGAGTGAAAGCGTTAAACATTTCTGATGGAAAATCGTCAAATTGAAACTGGAATGGCAGCCTGAAGGAGTAGCTGCAACCAAATCATGAGTTCTGACATTCAACACCACTACCAGGTTTTCCTTAAATAGACATCAATTAACTTAGTATTCCTTTTACGTGGGTGTTAACACAAGATATTAAATGATTCCATTAGCATAATACACTTGTCACACCATCAATTACTCATCGGCTTCATAAAAAACAAACTGAATTATAGCCAATTCTTTGGTAGCTGCTTTGGGGATTATTCGCTTGTAACTTCTGGACTGGTTTCTCCTGTACTTAGCAAACCCATAAGGCATGCTAACCCCCTCTACACTAGCTGATGATGTCCTGCAAACTGACAATTTTATGAACTATTCAACCAACCAAATATAGTTCAAAAGGAAACCCTCCCCCACCTATCTCCCTCTCCCACTCAGCACAACAAGCATACTCGGTATTCTACAGACACACTAGAAACAATGTTTCAGTGATCCCTGTCGGCATTACCACTGATGCCCTACCGTTCTCAGGCCCTGAGACTGCAGAGACTGGAATGCCGAGCTAGGTGAAGGGCAAGTCCTCCAGCAACATGAGCTGCCCAACTGCAGGAGGGCCAGAACACCAGGATTTATTGACATGAACAGAGCAGAGCACTTCACAACGTAAGCAACAAGCAGAACAGAGGCAGCCACCTCAGCGGCTACAGTAACAGGCCATCGGCATCCCAGGTGCAAATTTGGTGGTCTGCTTAGAAGAATTCAAAGACACCTCATTAAAAATCCCCCCCTTCTCTCCAGAGTTCAAGTGGGAAAGGGGCTAGAAGAAATGACTAACTCCAGCTGAAAAGCTAAGACTCCAGGAAAAATCGCTTGGACGTGGAGCTTTGAGAGCCCGATGTGCAGAGCTGACCAGACTCCTGCCATAGCAATGAGACTTGTAACAATGACAGGACCAGGCTTGGTTTTCACCAGCTATTTAATCTGCTCCATAGGGATCACTGGAAAATGTTGATTTGGCCTTTCACCATTTGATAACAGAAACTACCTGCCCTACCGAATTCAGTTTTTGACAACCCAAACACAAACCCATCCAACAATATTACTATACTGACCAAGTTTCTTTTGGCAGGGGAAGGGAACTGGCAGGATGATTTTTGTTGGTTGAAGTCTATCAGGCATACTTTGTCTCTTATTTAAGTAACTCACTTTAATATACTATCAAAAAGATACCAGAAAACTATTTTAACAAATTATTTTGAGTAAAATGTCATTTTGACTCTATGTCACAAAACAGAGCTACTGCTTGGCATGAACCCTTAGAGCCATGCAATTAACATGAGTGATTAAAGAAAAATCAGTCACATCGTGTCAACATCTGAAATGCCCCCACAGAACTCCTTTACAGAAGTTCCTACATTAAAAATGCTTTACTCCTGCTTCACTGTAATCCTTTTAGCAACCCTTTGTGATCTGGTTGACTCACTTAACTTGACTGAATGATGGCAAGTGAAAAAAAAAACACTCTTCTACTTTCTTAATTGCATAGCACAGTATATACCATGGTTAAATATGCAGATTCTGAAGCCAGACTGCCTGTGCTCAAATCCAGGCTCCAGGATCCGCCACTGTGACCTCAGGATTCTCACCTGTGAAATGCTGTTAATCATAGTATCTAACTTTTTCATGATTATTGGAAAGATTAAATAAATGAACCTATTAGTAAAAGAACTTAAAACAGTGTTTGCTAAAAAAGTATATGAGCAGTTGGAGTTATCATTATTTTCCAGTATTAATTAATCACTTTCTGGCCCTAAGGCAGCTAAGATACTGTAAGATATAGGAAGCACACTGAAAGGGAACCCAGACAATGCTGTCTAGATGGCAGCCGCTCCTTTTTTTTCCTTTTTTACCTGCAGGCCAAAAGGGCATCACATTCAATCTTACACATAGGACACAACAGGAGTAAGGCCCAAGTCCTTGCAGATTCACCCCTTGCAGATGAAATTAGAAAGAAAAATTCTCTCCACGAAGTAGTGCTTAGCTAGACTGCTCAATACCTTAAGAGTAAGGTAAAAGCATTTCTAAGTTTCCCCCAACAAAGCTATGGGACTTACCAAAGCTACAGTGTGCTTAATAAGGACAAAAATGTAGATCTGCTTTCATCAGAATGTGAATAGCATGCGTAAAGTGCCTTACAGGAACTCAAAGGGTCAAGCAGTGTACACAATGTACAAATCTACTTCATGCCCATGCTTGTTTAATAGTAAGAAATGACTATCACAACAAGAGCGAATTATATGCTTATTTCTCATCAATGACAAAGGGGACATAAAATACCGACAGGCTATGAGTTAGATAAAGCACAGGAGGGGAAAAAAAAAGAAAAATGGTTACTTACTTCATATTTATACTTCTCACCAGCTTTAGCCCTTTTCAGTCTTTCTAGAGCTTCCTGGCGCCCTCTCTTTGATTTCTTTTCTCGCCTGGATCGAGAAGCTACAAAACTCCCTGAATCTGACAGAGCTGAAAAAAAGCCAAATTTATAGGAAATGTTAGAAAATTGCCAGTCATCTTTCCTCAGTAACAGGGATGTTTCTAGCCAATAGTAACAATTTTAATATTATACACACATACTTTTCATATTGTAGACAGTAAGTTCAAAGGTCATATTCATGCAGCTCCTGTGACTCCAGAAATTTTCTCTAAGACCCAGTGAAAATAACTGAAGCAACTGTTATTTTTTTCTTCCCCAAAGAGGAAAATTCCAAATTCAACTGATATCTTATGGAGACACTGCAGAATGGAGATCAGCCATTAGTCCATAACCTTTCCATTAAAAATGACAGCCCATAAGCAGAGTTATAGGAGAAGGACAAGTCATTTTGTATTCTATTAACACTTGAAAGGCTCTGAAGGAGCATCTGCTTTTTGCATTGTACTAGGTGCTCTGAAAGACACAAAGATCAGAAAGACATGGTTTGTGTACTCACAGAATTCATAATCTAAAATGGGAGATAAGTTAACAACTAGTTCAAAACCAGTCTTTAGGATACCTGCCCTAACAGAGGGGCAGATAAAGTACTCGGAATTTCAAAGCAGGGATCAAGTGGGTGGTTGGGAGAATTTAACAAGTAGGGCTCTGAAGAGATTGAATCCTTCACTAACTTCCAGGCCTCACTCAGTCGGTTACAGCATGGTATGATAGTGCAAAATTACAAAGATTAAAATGTATTTTGTCAAAAATTACTGGAATATCAGAAGGCCTCAGTGTTCGTTCATTCAACTTTTGAATTATTCATGTTTTTGGTCATTATCAACTGACCACCACACACATACACTGAAAAGAGTTCATCCACAAAATTAAGACTTTCATTTACCAGCTGAAGAATAACCAAGGCAAGCGAGGCAGTGCTGCCTGCCAGCCGTGCATTTCAGCTTAGCACGATTGCCATCTAGGTCTGTGAAATTGAGTATTTTATTGTATTTGATGCTAATTATTTTATAAAAAGGAGTAGGCACAGAAAAGAAGTATTGATGAGATGAATCCTAAAAGCTCCAATCCCTCTGGAACATTCATAACAACATTAAACTGACTGACAAAGTGTTTGACTGAAATAGAAGATGCAATTTAAAGTTAAATTTAAATGCTGACAATAAACTGTTGAAAACTAGATCTTAAAGGTGAAGCATAATTAGAGATCTTATTTTTTCTAGCTTTCTGGAAATGGAATCTCTTTCTACCATCTCAGTCTATTGTTTGACTTTTGCATCTTTTAAGTCCATTTTCAAAAAAGCGTTAAGTAAAAATTAAGGAAAGCAGGTAGTTGATGATGACAGCCACAAATCTTGGGTGTCACTCAAATGATTTCAAAAAATCATGAGCAGGCCTACGTGAAAAGGTTTCAGAGATTATTGGGCATGACCAGTGAGAGTGAAAAGTTGGTCTCAGTATATTTTTAAAGACTCCGTGGACCCCTTTAGTAGACTATCCTGACGAAATCTACAGTTCTTCAAATGAACTTACTTCACAGGCAATACTGTGCCACTCTAAAGGATTTGGGATACAATTACAAGCAAGAGACAGCTGCCTGTCGTCAAGGGGGCTCACAGTCAAATAAAGCAAAAGGACCTGAGGTTCCCACGATCATACAGACACGGTGCCCAATAAGAAGGAAGAACAAAGTACTCAGGAAACACAGAAATGAGCACTGTTAATTTTGCCTGAGGAATCAGGGAAGCCTTCACAGGGGAGGTTGCCAACACTGACCCAGGAAGAGAAATAGAATTTCACCATCATTGTATAGGGGGAAAAGGGGCAGAAGCACTGAAAAAAAGCATGAGCCAAATTACAAAGGGATGAAACTGCCAAGTGCATTCAGAAACCGTGAGAAAGTCAGTATGGAAGATAAATCTGACATCAAAGTGTAGAGTGGGAGAACAGATTAGGGAAAATCAGTACAATCCAACTCCACCACTTACTGGGTGACATGAGACCACCAGTTAGTGTCTCTGAGCTGCAGTGATCAGATGTCTTGTTGGTTTTTAAGCTGCCCAGCACCTGAACCTATTTGTGAAACTCCCCGCTTATAAATCTTGCTCGGACACATAGAGCCCAAATGTCACTACATAAGTTGCAAAACCAGATGCTCTTTCCCAGACACCCTTGCAACTACAGCATGAACATATAAAAGAGGCTCTATCAATTAAGAACACCAGTTCAGACTTTCAATCAGACGCTCGTGACAGAAGGAAAGGGGGGTGGGCTAAAGGAAGATTCTAGAAGTAGTATCACCTGCAAGAGGATTACCTGGGCTCACGGAGCCAGCAATGTCCCAAGGTACAAATTATAACATCAAGTACTTGGCCATGGCTGGCAATGACCTCCTCAGTAGACCAGTTTTGGGACATGACTTTAATCACATTCCTGGCTAAGCAGCCCCTTGACTGACTCTCCAATCCTCCTGGAGTTTTTGTGAACAACATATCCTTCTAATCCCTAAAATCCTTCCAATAAATTCCTTTTTTCTATTTACATCAGCTAGAGTTGGCTCCTGCAGCTTACACCTAAGGACTCTGACTAATGCAGAGCCTCAGAGTTCTCATCTGGGAAATGGGGATAATCATCTCTGCTCCATAAGGTTGTTAAGCATTAAATGAAGATCCCCGGCTTACTTTGTACTCAGCAGTACAGAATCTCATTTAATGTTTGTGTTATGTGTGTACAGATACAGGGTAGGCACACACATACAAACACACACAGCCCACACACACCACACCTAGCAGTACCATGTTCTAGCTTCTAGAAAGCAAAAATAAAGCAAAGCAGTTTGCTCAGAGAAGCCTCAATATAGCACCACACATAATTAGATCTTTACCATCTCAACTCCAGGAAGATAAAAACCATGTCCAGCTTACCTACCACTGTAATACTGTTGCACCAGAGTCTGGCAGACTGCCTATACCTCGTAGGTACATTATAAATATTTGCTGAATGAACAAATGAATAAACCACCGTACCTGCTTTTTTAAATTAAACTCTCCCTGATCCCTTTTCATATATAATAACAGCTAGTTACAGACCTTTCAACTTTTCACTGCCATTGTCAAGGTGCCCCACCTTCTAATACCTAAGGGAAAAAATGCCTAGAATTTTATTCTTGGAATGTGTCCAATGCTTCATGTAGGTAAGTTAACCCCAAAAAGCATGAAAATAACCCATTACAAAAGTTTAAATATTTGCTTCAAGATTACCATCTGAAGTACCCCCGTTCTCCCCAAAAGCAGACAGACACTAGCCTGCAACAGTCTTTCAGGTAACAATCTTTCTGCTCTAAGGAAAAAATTCTAGTCACAAGCTCCAGCAACTACTTAATCAACACCATGACTTAAGAGAGTCTCAAGATTACACAGTATCCTCCGAAGAGTGATTTCTTGATGTTCGTAGATGACGTAGTTTTTAGGGTGAAGAAAGACACCCTAGTGGCAAATCACTGATGCACGGCTGCAAAGACTGTTCTCATACTCACATCCCACACCCCATTTGTAATCCAGGCTAGACGACTCTCCAAAATAAATTGTCTTAAAAACGAAAGGCTAGAAGAAATTGAAATCTGTGATTCACAACTAGGTGAATGCAAAGGAAGCTGATTAGAAAGCAAGTTCTCATTAATGGTGATGTATTTGAGTGACAGGTGATGGAGCTTGAGCTAAGAAAGCGAAGCATCTGATTTTAAGTTAGAAGTTCACTGAAGTTAAGTCACACTAGATGAACACAGTTCAAAAATCAGAAATCAGACAAAGCCAATTTACATTTTTGTATTCTATTTTTGGAAGTAAAAGATTACTACTGAAAATGGAGTCATATCTATGACATCCCAAATGCTGCTGAGCTGATGCTTTTTTTTTGGGGGGGGGGGACTTCACCAGAGACAACTAGACTGTGAATATTATTTCTATGCAGCACTTGAAGAACTTTCGACAGAATTTAAAGAAAAAATTGTTAACGCACAAAGTAGAAATCCATTACCTAAAAAGACAAAACCCATTTGTATCTTGCGGTGACAGCCCTTAGACCTTTCTCTCCTGCTGAGTTACGAGATATAAGCAATTTTCCTGGGAGCTTCTATAGAAAGGGCCCACATCCGTTCTGCCCTAGCCCTCAAGCAGATACTTGGGGCCAGAGTCCGGAGATACTTTGAAGCAAACCCGTGCCCCACCGGGGCCAGTCTGGATGAAGGTGTGCCCAGCACGTGGAACGCGCTCACCAAAAGAAATAAAAAGAAAATGCAGACTAGTGTGGACACCAGGAGTGACACAGGCCCTGCAGGGGGTGTGCTCTGGTTTGCCAGGTGCAAACGGTCCTAAAAGGAAGCACCACCCGATACCAACCAAAGGGGTCCTACCCGGGATGGCCGAGGTCCGCGCCCGAAAAGACCAGTACGGCGACCCGGATGCGCGCCTAAGACAAAATAAGAGACCACTCCAGAATCCCCACCACCTACAGTCATGCCACGGTCCCTACACTCCCAACTCAGGACCCCGCGCGCGGGGTCATCCCTCACCGCTTGACCCCAGCTCGCAGTCTTCACCGTGCACGAGCGCCATGGTTCCGAAGTCTCCCGATTCCGCGCCAACCAGCCCGAAACTGGCGCGGGGGCCGAGACAGGCGCCAGGCTGAAAGCCAATCAGAGGCTCCGGAGGCTGCGGACTTCCGCCCGGAAGGCCACTGACGTGCCGCGCCGCGCCGCGCCCCGCCCCCGGCCTTCCCGCGGACGCGAATTTGGCGCCCTGTTATGACCCCTCCGGGAAAAGCGCGAGTGAAGGGGAGGCCGAGGAGAACAGGAAAAAGAGGCGGCCGGGCGCTGGAAAGGAGCCGCCTGGAGACGCGCTGCGCAGGCGCACCCGTGCTGATGGGAAAAGATTTGGGCGCGAGCCAGTAGGAGCTTTCTGGTTCTGAGAATTGATTTTCCGGGGAAAAAAGACGCGGGAGGGCAGTGGGATGGGCGTGGTTGGACCGGTTCCGCAGAGCCTTGAGAAAACGACTGCCTCCTGCTGCGCACTAGAAGTCTTGCCTGATAACTTGCCTTCTTAGCGTGAGAATAAGTCGCTGTGTGATTTATAGATACGTATATACACACATATACATATATATACATATATATACATATATATGTGTGTATATATGTATATGTGTATATATATATATGCATATATATATATATATATATATATATATATATACTCTCTTACCCAAATGACCAAAAGAAGCATTGTCAATAAAGGGCAATCATATGCCTCTTGATGTGATGCCCTTGGAAAAGGGAACATCACCTATATAATCTTCTGGCAAAAGATGTTAAACCTGAATCTAATCATGAAGAGACGATCAGATGTATTCAAAGTGTAGGACAGTCTATAAAACATCTGGCCCAGACTCTTACAAAATATCAATGCTATGAAAGACAAAATGGCATTAGATCCTTGGGTATGGTACAACATATGTAATGTATGTATCTCATTCTGTCTTTTTCCAAGTAGGTACAACATTTTTATTAAATAATGCCTCCCACACATTTGTAATGTTTTTTCCTACGTTTTTGCCCACATACTTGTCGATCTCTTCCTCATGTGACAATTTTATAGTATCATTTTTTCTGAAGAGGATATAAAGATCATTCAGTCTGTCCTCCAGCATGGTTGATCAATGTTTGTTTCTTAATTTCTGACTGTTTAGAAATTTTTCTTTCAGTTTTATAATATTATTTAATATCATGTTAAGATATGATCTATATGTTGAGATACATAACACATAATAATTCACACACTTAGTTCCACTCACTGTTTAAAGCACTAGTACATGTATGCCTCCACTTTCCCTTTAAAGAAGTTGTTGAACTTTTGATATTATCAGGTTTATTCCTAACAGAAGGGAACTATTTTGGCTAGGCATCAATAGGAACCAAATCTTTCCTTTACTACTTCACATGTCTGATCATTTTCCACATGCCGTGTTAGAACTCTAAGCATTTCAAATCTTGTTTCTCTTTCATGACCTTCAAATTTCCAGGAGCCAGGACACATAGGACACTTTCATACTATTATGTCACTTCTGGCCCTGCACATTCAGGTCAAAATTCCAAGTCAGCACCGTGGGGTAGGAATATTCCTGGAAGCTATTCGTATAACCAGAAGTCTATCAATAACTTAAGTATAATGAGAGTGCTTTCATCCGACATAAATAGATGCCGCTAACTCTAAATGCAGTGCAATACCAAATCAACTTTCCCATAGTAGAATCCCACAATGACTGTGCCCACTCTACCACCACCACGAGGCAGTAAGAGATGTGTATCAAAGGGACAGGTGGTGATTCTCAAAAGCTGATTGTTGCATATTCAGGAATTTTATGATCTGCTTGTTAAACTATTAGTAGCTTGAAAGCAGCCATGGTATTTACACCATGGAAATGGGTAAATGCTACAAATCAGAAATCAGGCCTGTTTTTTGTTTTGTTTTGTTTTTTCCTTTGAGAGAGAGAGAGAGACAGTTTACCAGCAAGAGAGAGACAGTTTACCAGCAAACCACCAAGTAGCCATAACAGATTGTAGTGAAAATATCTTACTTCTGCAACTTTTCACAAAAACCCAAGACCATTGCTAGAGCCTCTTCCAGGGCCTCAGAACTGGCGCATAAGCAAACAAGAGGGCTTGAAACTTGTTTCATCTACTTCATTGTAAATGTACCTCTGTTATCTAATCATGCAAAAAAAATAATCACAATTTGTCTTACACTTACTCTATCCTGTACAACGCAGGCCCAGTTTTGCACTGGTTTTGCAAATTGAAAAGTTTTTTTTTTTTAATTTATCACTATTACTATAAGCAAAGAAAAATTGAGACTAACTTGAGATACCATTTCCCACCATTTCTCTTTTCATCCCTCTCCCTCTCTATAGAAGCTCTATCCATTGCTGGTAAACTGCTGTTGAGGAACCACTGATTTTTTTGCCAGTGGTGGTGTAAATAGGGACAACCTTTTAGAAAATGATATTGCAATATGTGGCAAGTACCATAAGCATGCTTTTGTCTTTCAAACCATGATTTCCACAGGTAAAAGTTAATAGGAAATAACTCAAAAGAAACAGAATAAATGCAAAAATGTTAATGGCTGCCATTTGCCATTAGCAAAAAGTTGGGACCTTAATGTCCACATCAGAGAAGAGGTTTAATGATGTGATATCAAAAAAGATAAAATAGGGGCACCTGGGTGGCTCAGTTGGTTAGGCATCTGACTCTGGATTTCAGCTCAGATCATGATCTCACCATTTGTGAGCTTGAGCCCCACATGAGGCTCTATGCTGACAGCATGGAGCCTGCTTGGGATTCTCTAGTTCACTCTCTCTTTGCGCCTCCCCCAGTTGTACCTGCCCATGCTCTCTCCCTCTCAAAAATAAATAAATAAGCACTTTTTACAAAATATAAATTAATTGGGAAAACTCAGGACATGGAACTTGGGATATTTTATAAAGTTAAAATGGCAGAAGGAAAACTGAGAGGCACACTTAATTGCAACTGTATATCAAATAGAAATGCTATGTAAAATGGAGTATATTTTCTCCAGATGATAGCATTATAGATTCTTTTTGCTTACAATTCGTTCTCTTTAACACTATATCGGGAGACATTACAACATCAGGTAGAGTCAGATTTAGGATCTGATTCTTACACTACTAATTTTATGTGACCATCAGCTGGTCACTGAAACCTTAATTTTTTCCTCTATAAAACAAAAATGCTGGGGCGCCTGGGTGGCTCAATCAGTTAAGCATTCGACTTCGGCTCAGGTCAGGATCTCACCATTCCCGAGTTTGAGCCCCATGTCAGACTGTGCTGACAGCTCAGAGCCTGGAGCCTGTTTCTGTGTCTCCCTCTCTCTGCCCCTCCCCCGCTCATTCTCTCTCTCTCTCTCTCTCTCTCTCTCTCTCTCTCTTTCTCTCTCCCTCTCTTTTGCTGTCTTGCTCTCTCTCAAAAATAAATAAACATTAAAAAAATGTTAAATGCTTATACTTACCTAAGGAACAATTGTGCAATTTAATTGAAATAACACATGTACAGTGTCATTAAGATGCCAACACCTAAAAGGCATTTAACAAATAGCTATTATGCTTACTGTATTTATACAATAGTCTTAACCATTACACTCATCTTCCTAATAACTATACAAGGTAGAGTATGTTAAGAAATTGCTAGTTGCCTACTGCTACATTAATTCTCCCCCTTCTTCTTGTAACGGAATGTGAATTTTTAGCTGGCCACATTGACAGACAGGAAAAGACTATACTTCCCAGCCTCCTTTGCACCAAGGTTTAGCCAAACGACTCATTTCTGACACACAAAATGCAAGCAGTAGTATTGGAGGAGACTTACAGGAAAGCTCCTTAATGAAATCAGATACATATGGAAGGGGACTGGTTTGTTGTTGTTGTTGTTGTTGTTGTTGTTGTTGTTTCCTTTCTGTCTTTTCTCTCTTTCTTCCTGCAACACAGATGTGGTGACCAAGGCTCCAACAACCATCTTGGATTATAAGATAACTGTGAAGAAGAAAGCCATGCAAGGAGATGGTGGAAGAGAATGGTAAGAGCCTTGGTCCCTAACATCTATGAAGCTACTGTACCAGCCCAAGCTATTTGTCTACTCTCCAAGAAACCTTTCTTTCATAAACTAGACTTTTTTTTTTTCTAGAGAGGAGAACGACCAGCCAACCAGATTCTACTCTGGCATGCCTGCCAGATATATTTCTCATTGCACTCAATAAATTAGGACTCTGATTCCAATAGCAGTGTGAATTTGTTAGCATACACCCAGTTATCTTTGGGTTTATTAACAAAACCAGCTTTATGGCCGTGCGGAGTTTCTGAGCCTAAGTCATGTTTTTTATGTGCAGCTGTGGAGGGAGGATTGTCTGCCAGCTGAAAATAGGCAAGGAAATGAGGGGTGCTGCATCTGCCCTTGACGTCCCTCAAGGATTCCAGGTGATATGAGTAGATATACGACCCCTCTGGTCAGGTAGCTCATGGTGCCCAAGCTCAAATCATTTTCCCAGGTAGGTGAGCTGCAAAGCCCCTCTCTTGACTTACTTGCTTATTAAAAGGTATAGGGGCCTTCTAATTCAAAAGGTTCCGGGTTCGGGTCCCGGCAGAGTCGCCAAAAAAAAAAAAAAGGTATAGGGGCAGTGGGGCAGGCCCCTCTCCTAGAGCACAGCCCATTATATGTACCGCTGCTCCTGGACAAAGCACAGCTCTCTGGGATGGCATCTGCTGACCCTGTGCCAGTGAGGTGTACCTGTGCTGTGGGAACCACATGGTGTTTGTTGAGACCTTTGCTTAAAGGCAATGATTCTGGGGCTGGAACTAATTGAATCAACACACAGTGGGGGAAATATTTTGACTTAATTATAAACTCACATCACTTCTAAAGCAAGAATGAATGACACCCAGAAAATCAGGAGGCAGAGAGAGAAAATGAAATGGATCTAACACTGCCCAAGGGAGAGACAGGGGAGAACTACTCACTACTGAGATATGGTTCCTAAATAGATACAGACAGATACATACAGGCATTAGGTTTTCCTGTTGTTGGGGAGAAATGACTACTTAAATAATTCATGACGACACTTGACATTATTTCGGCTGCCTGGTATCTGACATGTTGGGGGATTTCTCACATTCTTTTCTTTTTAATGTGTATTTATTTATTTTGAGATACAGTGCATGTGTGAAAAGGGGAAGGGCAGAGAGAGAGGGAGATGGAATCCTAAGCAGGCTCTGTGCTGACATGGGGCTCAAACTCACAAACATGAGATCATGACCTGAGCCAAAACCAAGAGTCAGATGCTTAACTGACCAAGCCACCCAAGTGCCCCTGGAGCATCTCACATTCTGAGTTTGTGGGGAGGCAGACCAACTACCACTTTATTTTTTAAAAAATTATTAATGTTTATTGGGGGGGGAGGGGCAGAGACAGAGGGGTCCAGGGGGTCCGAAGCAGGTTCTGTGCTGACAGCAGAGAGCCCAATGCAGGGCTCGAACTCAGGAGCCACGAGATCATGACCTGAGCCCAAGTCAGACACCTAACCAACCCAGCCACCCAGACAACCCCCACCTATCACTTTAGAAGCTGAAAATGCTTTGGTCCCGGCAACTCTGCCAGCTACCACACTAACAGTCTTACGCTTGGCCACCTCCACAAGGGACTTTGAATTTGGAACTAGTGTCACAAAAAACAGGGACATTCTCCATGTCACTGGCCGCAGCTTCCCACTTCCTGCTGGGCAGCAATGGCTTCAGAACTGCTGCGAAGGCCAGTGTCCAGGCCACCTGCAATGGCTGAAATGACCTGGGTGCCTTCCACCAAATTGCTCAGAGGTGTGATTTTTACCGGTGATTTCAGCTTCAGAGTGTCCCTTTGTGCCTACCCCCTTCGGCTTGCCTCCTCTGGCTTCCTGGAGATTCTGTGAGTCTCTAATACCCTCTCACAACCCCCTTCTCTTCCTTCTCCCCCATCTCCCCTCCTCTTTCTTCTCTGCCTCCTTTTTTCTCAAATCAGCCAAAGTCTCTTTCTGCTGCTTGTAACTAATATCCCTGGCTGACACAGCATTCTGTTTCTTTGCTTTATTCTCATTCCAAACTCACCAAGCAATATCTTAGCTGGTATTTAACATACTTAAGTATTGGGACAGAAGAATGCTAAACAGAAGAGGACAGCATTCCAGCATTTGGAAAATGATGATCCCCACTATCAGTTACGAGGTGTTTACTTTAGTTAGAATGTGTCTCCTGTGAGTTTAAGTAAAGTAGGTCTGGTTTCCTAAGAAAACCATCTCTGAGTGTTCTAAGGAAACGGACTCAGTACTCACAACACGAAGGAAAAAATCCTTTCAGGTGAAACAATTATAATGTAAGGTGGTTTTCTAGATCAATTAAATTGGGGAGGGACATAATCCTGAGAGGAATTAATTAACAAAAATCTTCAATTCTTTTCTCCTTTGCTTTTTAATGAATAAATACTGTGAGATTCCAGAAAAACCAACAGCAATTTAAATGTGCACCATCCATGTAGATATGCACCCCACCAATATACCCTGTAAGATTTAATCCTGGGGAATAGAGTGTGAAACACTGAGTCTGGAGACTTTGTCCTTGAATGACTTAATTTCTAATCCCTGCCACTCTGGTGACTTCCAGACAGAAAAATCTATTTTCTTAAGATGGCCATGAAAAATAATTAATCAGCAAACAATCATAACAGAGACATTTGCATGAATATGTTAACTAGACAGCACTAATTAAACCGAAAACTTGGAATGAGAATTAACCACGTTCAAGTCACGTTTTATGAAGAATTAATTTTAGCCATCCACGTCACTGCATCTGAACACTTTCAGCAAACCCACTACTGCACAGTTCTCTTCTTCCCGCCTCCCTAGAGAGCAGTGTCCTCAAGTGAGTCCACATGAATTATTGACCAACGGGCAGATCTTCTGTGTTCATTGAGGCTTGGCTCACAGCATAAATATGCAGTGTCACTGTGAATAAAACCTGTCCCCAAAGACAAATAACTGTACTAATGCTTCAGAACCTTCTAATCCGGCGGCATAAACTAACACTTGGCAGCAGAAAACCAGAAATCATCTGGGAATTATTAAAGGTCTTGGGGCAAAGTTAGGAAAGAGTTGAGAGTTAGGACAGTAATCATATGGTCAGTCCATAGTGAGTTTTAGGAAAGGATGGCAGCATGAGGGCTTCGTAGCTTACATATGGCCAGTGTTCTTTAATGTTTAGAGCCTGGTTCTCAACTTGGCTGGTAATTAGAATCATGTGAGCAGTTTCTCAGAGGTTCTATGCCCAATAGCGTCTCAGGACTATTAAATCAGAATTTCTAAAGATGGGATTCCAATGTCCAGCCAAAGTTGAGAACAAGTGGTCTAAGAAGGCATTGCTAAACCTTTTAATCATTGGAAAAATGGTTAACGTGGATATAAATATTCAGTTGGGCACACCTGTTTCCATGAGGAAGTAGGCCTCATTTCCCACCTGCCCTGAAGGCTTTTTACTCTTTGGTATTTTATAGCATTTAGTATGGTGGCTTCCTTTGAATGGAATGATGTCTGGGTTACGTAAAAGACTCATGCGAACCCAACACCAGCTTTATTAGAAATAATGTGAAATCACCCATCTTGTTAAGCTTCTGTGTGGGTAGAAACTACAGTTTGACTGCATCTCCAAGGTATGGGCCTAGGGGATGGAGAACCATTTTATTTTATTTTATTTTATTTTATTTTATTTTATTTTATTTTATTTTTTATTTTAGAGAGAGAGAGCATGTGCACACAAGCGGGGGAGAGGGGCAGAGGGAGATTCAGAGAGAGAACCTCAGGCAGGCTCCACGCTCAGTGCAGATCCCAACATGGGGGGTCAATCCCACCACCCTGGGATCATGACCTAGGCTGAAATCAAGAGCCCCATGCTTAGGCACCTGAGCCATCCAGGTGCCCTGATGGTGAACCATTTTGGTTGAAGTAGTCATCACTTGTTGCTTCATCATATTACCCTTTGTGTTCCTTCCACAGTAATGACAACTTCCGTCTCATTTCCCTTTGTCCTTAACTACCTAATTAATAATTTCTTCCAGTGACACAGACTTGTCCAAATGGTCATTGACAGTTCAGACACAGTCAAGAATTTGCTTTGTAATCATCTGCTTTAAAAGATCATCCTGGACATGCAAAGTGCTCAAAAGTGGGGGAGGGGAGGCACCTGGGTGGCTCAGTCAGTTAAGCATGTGACTCTTGATTTCAGCTCAGGCCATGGTTTCATGGTTTGTGGGATCAAGCCCTGTGTTGGGCTCTGGGCTGATAGTGCAGAGCCTACTTGAGATTCCCTCTCTTCTTCTCTCTCTTCTACCCCTCCCCTGCTCACATACATGCACGTGTGTGCTCTCTCTCTCTCAAAATAAATAAATACTTTTAGAAAGTGGGAGAGGGGCATGTCCCCTAGATCAGACGTTATTAGCAATTATGTATGTGTGTATAAGTCTGATGCTTTCTAGAGCTGCATATGTTATCCTTGGATCAAAAACAGAGATTATGCCTAGACTGATCTTTCATTTGCCTCCATTGGCGTAAATACTTAATGGTTAGCTACACTTGATGACTTACTACATTATATCTATATCTCTTTAATACAGTGGGTATGTTTCTAAAAATTCCTGCCTTACATGTTTGTTGTTTTAATTTTTTTATGTTTATGTTTTTTTTTTTTTTAAGTAAGCTTTACACCCAGCCTGGGGCTTGAGCCCACAACCGTGAGATCAAGAGTCCCATGCCCTACCACCTGAGCCAGCCAGGTGCCCCCTGCCTTATGTTTTTTAAACTAAATTTTAAATTTTGAGATAGCTATAAATTCACATGCAGTTATGAAAAACAATACAGAAAAAGCCCATGTATCCTTTACCCACTGTCTCCCAATGGTAACATTTTGCAAAACTAGAGTACCATTTCACAACCAGGACGTTGACATTGATATAGTCAAGACACAAGACTTCTCCATCTTGAAGATCACTAATGTTGCCCTTATATAGCCACACCTGCTCACTTCCACCTCCACCCCATCCTTAACAGCTGGCAAACACTAGTCCGTTGTCCATTTCTTTAATTATGTGTGCAGGTCTTTATATGGACATGTTTCATTTCTCTTGGGTAAATACTTAGGAGTGGGATTGCTGAGTCATATGGTGAGTATATGTTTAACTTTAAAATAAACTGCCAAACCATTGTCCAAAGTGGCTGTGCTATTTTCCATTCCCACTAGCCGTGTAGAAGAGATTCAGCAGTACTATCAGTTTTCATTTTCATTTTCATTCTAGTGGTTATATATTAGTACCTCATTATGAGTTTGAACTTGTACTTCCCTGATGACTAATGATGTCATGTGAGCATTGGCCATTTGTAACTGTTTTCTCAACAGTGTGTTTGTTCTTTGTTTCTCTTTGTCCTTCGTTTCTTTCTCCATGTCTCTGGTTTTAAAGGAGCATTTTTTTATGATTCCATTTTATCTCCTCCCTTTGCATAATATTTATACCTCTTTTTGCTTTTAAACGTTTTTAGTGGCTGCCCTAGGGTTTACGATATACATTTAAAAATACTCTAAGTCCACCTCCAAATAACATTGTACTGCTTCAGATGTAGCGCACATACCTTGTAACTGATCATGCTCAATTCCTCCCTCCTGTCCCTTGTGACGTTGCTGTCATTCATTTCACTTATCCATACACTTTAGTCACCCAAAACCTTGCCACTGCTTTGCTTTAGTTATCTTTTAAATTAATTAAGAAAAAGAAAAATTAAAAAGTTTATTTTACCTTCATTTATTCTTTCTCTGATGCTCTCCTTTACTTTATGTAGATTCCGGTTTCTGACCTGTATCATTTTCCTACTGCCTAAAGAACTTCTTTCAACATTTCTCGCAGGGAAGGTCTGCGGGCAGTGAATTCTCTCAGGCTGTTTGTCAGAGAAACTCTTTATTTCTCCTTCACTTTGTGTGTGTGTGTGTGTTTGCTTCAGCAGCTTTACTTTTTTAAGACCATTCATATAATGAGAAGTTATTTCAAAGCTGCATTTTAAAATAAAAGACTGGGGGTGCCTGGTTGGCTCAGTCATTAGAGCATGCCCCATATTGGATGTTGAGCTTACTTTTAAAAAATGTGAATACATAGTAAACATTTAATTTCCTATAGGAGAATAATCTCTCAAAAATGCTAATTATTAAAGTGCTGAAAAAATTACCACTCGTGAAGCAGATGTCAATATTTTCATATTAAATATACGGACAAGGGGCATCTGGGTGACTCGGTTGAGCGTCTCACTCTTGATTTCAGCCCAGGTCATGATTCCAGGGTCATGGGATCAAGCCCCACATCAGGCTCCATGTTAAGCACAGAGCCTGCTTGGGATTCTCTCTCTTTCTCTCCCTCTGGCCTGCTCATGTGCTCACTCACGTGCTCTCTCTAAAATAAAATAAAAAATTTGAGGGGTACCTGGGTGGCTCAGTGGGTTAGGCGTCCGACTTTGGCTCAGGTCATAATCTCATGGTTTGTGGGTTCAAGTCCCGCGTAAGGCTTTGTGCTGACAGCTTGCAGCCTGGAGCCTGCTTCGGATTCTGTGTCTCCCTCACTCTCTGCTCCTTCCCTGCTTGTGCTCTGTCTCTGTCTCTCTCTCTCCCCAAAATAAATAAACATAAAAAAATTTTTTTAATAAATAAAATTAAATAAAAAATATGAGATAAATAAATAAATAAATATCTTCATAAGGTCCCAGTAATTCATTTTTGCTTTTAATTCCCTTGCCTTTGGGGATGTGTCGAGTAAGAGATTGCTACGGCTGAGGTCAGAGAGGTCTTTTCCTGCTTTCTCCTCTAGGGTTTTGATGGTTTCCTGTCTCACATTCAGGTCCTTTATCCATTTTGAGTTTATTTTTGTGAATGGTGTGAGGAAGTGGTCTAGTTTCAACCTTCTGCATGTCGCTGTCCAGTTCTCCCAGCACCATTTGTTAAAGAGACTGTCTTTTTTCCATTGGATGTTCTTTCCTGCTTTGTCAAAGATTAGTTGGCCATACGTTTGTGGGTCTAGTTCTGGGGTTTCTATTCTATTCCATTGGTCTATGTGTCTGTTTTTGTGCCAATACCATGCTGTCTTGATGATGACAGCTTTGTAGTAGAGGCTAAAGTCTGGGATTGTGATGCCTCCTGCTTTGGTCTTCTTCAAAATTCCTTTGGCTATTCGGGGCCTTTTGTGGTTCCATATGAATTTTAGGATTGCTTGTTCTAGTTTCGAGAAGAATGCTGGTGCAATTTTGATTGGGATTGCATTGAATGTGTAGATAGCTTTGGGTAGTATTGACATTTTGACAATATTTATTCTTCCAATCCATGAGCAGGGAATGTCTTTCCATTTCTTTATATCTTCTTCAATTACCTTCATAAGCTTTCTATAGTTTTCAGCATACAGATCTTTTACATCTTTGGTTAGATTTATTCCTAGGTATTTTATGCTTCTTGGTGCAATTGTGAATGGGATCAGTTTCTTTTTTTGTCTTTCTGTTGCTTCATTGTTAGTGTATAAGAATGCAACTGATTTCTGTACATTGATTTTGTATCCTGCAACTTTGCTGAATTCCTGTATCAGTTCTAGCAGACTTTTGGTGGAGTCTATCGGATTTTCCATGTATAATATCATGTCATCTGCACAAAGCAAAAGCTTGACTTCATCTTTGCCAATTTTGATGCCTTTGATTTCCTTTTGTTGTCTGATAGCTGATGCTAAAACTTCCAACACTATGTTAAACAACAGCGGTGAGAGTGGGCATCCCTGTCGTGTTCCTGATCTCAGGGAAAAAGCTCTCAGTTTTTCCCCGTTGAGGATGATGTTAGCTGTGGGCTTTTCATAAATGGCTTTTATGATCTTTAAGTATGTTCCTTCTATCCCGACTTTCTCCAGGGTTTTTATTAAGAAAGGGTGCTGGATTTTGTCAAAGGCCTTTTCTGCATCGATTGACAGGATCATATGGTTCTTCTCTTTTTTTTTTACTAATGTGATGTATCACGTTGATTGATTTGCGAATGTTGAACCAGCCCTGCATCCCAGAAATGAATCCCACTTGATCATGGTGAATAATTCTTTTTATATGCTGTTGAATTCGATTTGCTATTATGTTATTGAGAATTTTTGCATCCACATTCATCAGGGATATTGGCCTGTAGTTCTCTTTTTTTACTGGGTCTCTGTCTGGTTTAGGAATCAAAGTAATACTGGCTTCATAGAATGAGTCTGGAAGTTTTCCTTCCCTTTCTATTTCTTGGAATAGCTTGAGAAGGATAGGTATTATCTCTGCTTTAAATGTCTGGTAGAACTCCCCTGGGAAGCCATCTGGTCCTGGACTCTTATTTGTTGGGAGATTTTTGATAACCGATTCCATTTCTTCGCTGGTTATGGGTCTGTTCAAGCTCTCTATTTCCTCCTGATTGAGTTTTGGAAGAGTGTGGGTGTTTAGGAATTTGTCCATTTCTTCCAGGTTGTCCAGTTTGTTGGCATATAAGTTTTCATAGTATTCCCTGATAATTGCTTGTATCTCTGAGGGATTGGTTGTAATAATTCCATTTTCATTCATGATTTTATCTATTTGGGTCATCTCCCTTTTCTTTTTGAGAAGCCTGGCCAGAGGTTTGTCAATTTTGCTTATTTTTTCAAAAAACCAACTCTTGGTTTCGTTGATCTGCTCTACTGTTTTTTTAGATTCTATATTGTTTATTTCTGCTCTGATCTTTATTATTTCTCTTCTTCTGCTGGGTTTAGGCTGCCTTTGCTGTTCTGCTTCTAGTTCCTTTAGGTGTGCTGTTAGATTTTGTATTTGGGATTTTTCTTGTTTCTTGAGATAGGCCTGGATTGCAATGTATTTTCCTCTCAGGACTGCCTTCGCTGCGTCCCAAAGCGTTTGGATTGTTGCATTTTCATTTTTGTTTGTTTCCATATATTTTTTAATTTCTTCTCTAATTGCCTGGTTGACCCACTCATTCTTTAGTAAGGTGTTCTTTAACCTCCATGCTTTTGGAGGTTTTCCAGACTTTTTCCTGTGGTTGATTTCAAGCTTCATAGCATTGTGGTCTGAAAGTATGCATGGTATAATTTGAATTCTTGTGAACTTATGAAGGGCTGTTTTGTGACCCAGTATATGATCTATCTTGGAGAATGTTCCATGTGCACTCGAGAAGAAAGTATATTCTGTTGCTTTGGGATGCAGAGTTCTAAATATATCTGTCAAGTCCATCTGATCCAATGTCTCATTCAGGGCCCTTGTTTCTTTATTGACTGTGTGTCTAGATGATCTATCCATTTCTGTAAGTGGAGTGTTAAAGTCCCCTGCAATTACCACATTCTTATCAATAAGGTTGCTTATGTTTATGAGTAATTGTTTTATATATTTGGGGGCTCCGGTATTCGGCGCATAGACATTTATAATTGTTAGCTCTTCCTGATGGATAGACCCTGTAATTATTATATAATGCCCTTCTTCATCTCTTGTTACAGCCTTTAATTTAAAGTCTAGTTTGTCTGATATAAGTATGGCTACTCCAGCTTTCTTTTGGCTTCCAGTCGCATGATAAATAGTTCTCCATCCCCTCACTCTCAATCTAAAGGTGTCCTCAGGTCTAAAATGAGTCTCTTGTAGACAGCAAATAGATGGGTCTTGTTTTTTTATCCATTCTGATACCCTATGTCTTTTGGTTGGTGCATTTAATCCATTTACATTCAGTGTTATTATAGAAAGATACGGGTTTAGAGTCATTGTGATGTCTGTATGTTTTATGCTTGTAGTGATGTCTCTGGGACTTTGTCTCACAAGATCCCCCTTAGGATCTCTTGTAGGGCTGGTTTAGTGGTGACAAATTCCTTCAGTTTTTGTTTGTTTGGGAAGACCTTTATCTCTCCTTCTATTCTAAATGACAGACTTGCTGGATAAAGGATTCTCGGCTGCATATTTTTTCTGTTTAGTACACTGAAGATATCGTGCCAATCCTTTCTGGCCTGCCAAGTTTCAAAAGAGAGATGAGTCACGAGTCTTATAGGTCTCCCTTTATATGTGAGGGCACGTTTATCCCTTGCTGCTTTCAGAATTTTCTCTTTATCCTTGTATTTTGCCTGTTTCACTATGATATGTCGTGCAGAAGATCGATTCAAGTTCCGTCTGAAGGGAGTTCTCTGTGCCTCTTGGATTTCAATGCCTTTTTCCTTCCCCAGTTCAGGGAAGTTCTCAGCTATTATTTCTTCAAGTACCCCTTCAGCACCTTTCCCTCTCTTTTCCTCCTCTGGGATACCAATTATGCGTATATTATTTCTTTTTATTGTATCACTTAGTTCTCTAATTTTCCCCTCATACTCCTGGATTTTTTTATCTCTCTTTCTCTCAGCTTCCTCTTTTTCCATAACTTTATCTTCTAGTTCACCTATTCTCTCCTCTGCCTCTTCAATCCGAGCCGTCGTGGTTTCCATTTTGTTTTGCATTTCGTTTAAAGCGTTTTTCAGCTCCTCGTGACTGTTCCTTAGTCCCTTGATCTCTGTAGCAAGAGATTCTCTGCTGTCCTCTATACTGTTTTCAAGCCCAGCGATTAATTTTATGACTATTATTCTAAATTCACTTTCTGTTATATTATTTAAATCCTTTTTGATCAGCTCATTAGCTGTTGTTATTTCCTGGAGATTCTTCTGAGGGGAATTCTTCCGGTTGGTCATTTTGGATAGTCCCTGGCGTGGTGAGGACCTGCAGGGCACTTCCCCTGTGCTGAGGTGTATAACTGGAGTTGGTGGGCGGAGCCGCAGTCAGACCTGATGTCTGCCCCCAGCCCACCACTGGGGCCACAGTCAGACTGGTGTGTGCCTTCTCTTCCCCTCTCCTAGGGGCGGGATTCACTGTGGGGTGACGTGGCCTGTCTGGGCTACTTGCACACTGCCAGGCTTGTGATGCTGGGGATCTGGCATATTAGCTGGGGTGGGTAGGCAAGGTGCACGGGGGCAGGAGGGGCAGGCTTAGCTCGCTTCTCCTTAGGTGATCCACTTCAGGAGGGGCCCTGTGGCAGCTGGAGGGAGTCAGATCCGCTGCCGGAGGTTTGGCTCCACAGAAGCACGGAGTTGGGTGATTGCGTGGAGCGAGCAAGTTCCCTGGCAGGAACTGGTTCCCTTTGGGATTTTGGCTGGGGGATGGGCGAGGGAGATGGCGCTGGCGAGCGCCTTTGTTCCCCCCCAAGCTGAGCTCTGTCGTCCGGGGGCTCAGCAACTTTCCCTCCCTTTGTCCTCCAGCCTTCCCGCTTTCCAAGCAGAGCTGTTAACTTATGACCTTCCAGATGTCAAGTCCTGCTTGCTGTCGGAACACACTCTGTCCGGCCCCTCCGCTTTTGCCAGCCAGACTTGGGGGGCTTTGCTTGGCTGGCAGGCTGCCCCTCCGCCCCGGCTCTCTCCCGCCAGTCCGTGGAGCGCGCACTGCCTCGCCGCCCTTCCTACCCTCTTCCGTGGGCCTCTCGTCTGCGCTTGGCTCCGGAGACTCCGTTCTGCTAATCCTCTGGCGGTTTTCTGGGTTATTTAGGCAGGTGTAGGTGGAATCTAAGTGATCAGCAGGATGCGCGGTGAGCCCAGCGTCCTCCTATGCCGCCATCTTCCAACCTCCCAATAAATAAATAAATAAATGGACAAGACCTAAATAGCATTAGAAATAAATGAAAAAGTTTCAAAGTTGGAATAATATTTTTGTTATAACAGTATTTCAAAATTCCACAAAAATGACAGAAATTAAAAAAAAAATTATGGGGGCACCTGGTTGGCTCAGTCAGTTAAGTATCCAACTCTTGATCTTGGCTCGGGTCATGATCTCAGGGCTGTGAGATTGGGTCCTGCATCAAGCTCTATACTGGGTGTGAAGTCTGCTTATGATTCTCCCCCAACCCCATCCCCTTCTTCCCTCCTCCCACTTGCTTGTACTTCCCCACTCACTTGCACTTTCTCTGTCTCTCTCAAAAAAAATAAATGAATAAAAATAAATTTTGAACAATTAAGCTTGAAAAAACATAAACAGAATTATTATATATCCACAATAACGAGAATTCACATGATGGTCAATCTGTATATTTTTCATGCAACATGCTTTGTCCTCTGGGCTGTATACAACATCAAAATCAGAATAAATGAAGTCAAGAACATTTATGATCATTGCTAAAAATTGTTTAAGGATTTCCAAATATCATGTTGCTATTATGTTAAGCAAGTACAAAGAATTTGTTCTGTTTCTTAAATTATGCAAGTTATTCTCACCCCCATCTTCTTCCTTCACTTTTGAAGGGTAATTTCACTGGATATAGAATCCTAAGTTGGCAGATGTTTTTTTTTTTTTTTCTACAAACACTTTAGTGATTTCGCTCTACTCTTGACTTGCTTACATAATAAGTAAGATGCATTTGGTCTCCATCCTCTCTGGCACAGAGCTCCTAAAACCTTTGGAATGTCCTAAGTGATGAAAACCGCAAAGGTGTCTTTTGTTATATTAATGAGGTGACTTTTGAACCAGCACCTAAGGATGGGTGCTACTTGCCAGTAGAGCCAACAATGTGATTACAGAGTAGAAAATTCCAGCTCTACTCCGACCCCAGGGGAGGGAAGAGGGGCTAGAGATTAAATTCAATTGCCAATGTCCAATGACTTAATTAATCATGCTTAGCTAACGAAGCCTCTATAAAACCCCCAAAAGTGTGGGGTTCACTGGTGATCTCATGGGGATTTGGGGAGAGTGGTGCATCTGGAGAGGGCATGGAGTGTGGCTCCAAGCAGGGCTTCCATGCCCTCCCCCACATACCGTCCTTGCCCTATATATACATCTCTTTCGTCTGGCTATTCCTGAGTTATATCCTTTCACATTCAACTGGTAACCTAGGAAGTTTCTTTGGGTTCTATGAGCCACTCTAGGAAATTAATAGCAACTAAGGAGTAGCTTTTGTGGCACTCTCCAATCTCTAGCAGGTCAGGTAGAAGCCCAGGTGATAACCTGGACTTGCATTTGGCATCTAAAGTGAGCATGTAGGAGGGTGACAATCTTATAGGACTGAGCCCTTAACCTGTGGAATCTGGTTCTAATTCAGGGTAGATAGTGTCAGAATGGAGTGGAATTGTTGGACACCCTGTTGGTGTCTGAGAATTGCTTTTTGGTGTGGGGAAATGTGCCCACCCACACATTGGAAATTGAGTCTCAGAACACTTAAAACATGGTTTCTGGTGAGAAGCCCACTGTAATTCTTTTCTTAAATATTTATTTATTTGGGGTAGAGTGAAAGTGGGGGAGGGGCAGAGAGATGGGAACAGAAGATCTGAAGCAGGCTCTGCGCTGACAACAGTGAGCCCGATGCGGGGCTCAAACCCACAAACCGTGAGATCATGACCCGAGCTGAAGTCAGACACTCAACCGACTGAGCTGCCCAGGTAGCCCCACTGTAATTCTTATCCTTACTCTTTAATAAGTAAAGTTTCCCACCGCTGCCTTCCCCCCACCTCTGGCTTCCTTCAAGTTTTTCACCTTGTCCTTTGTTGTTGCTTTTTATCTCCAGTTTGAACATGATATTCCCAGGTTTGTTTTTTTGTCACTGCTTGTTTGGGTATTTATCTTGCTTGGTGTCTCTGAGCTTACTGGGTCTGTAGTTTTGCGTCTGTCATTTTAATGACAAATTCTTTGGAAAGTTTTTGCCCATTATTCAAATATTTCTCCTGCTCTATTTTCTCTTTCTCCTCCTACTGGTATTTTCATATTGTTCCCTTGCTCCTTTTCCTCACTACAGCAGTTCCAATCTATTTCCTCAAAGTCTTGTCCCATGTTGAATATGGTTGTTTTTATTTCTCCTTAGGTGGGACAGGAAGGCTGGAGAAGGCTGAAATTCCCTTCCCTAACCTGGAATAATATTGCAGTATTGCCCTCTGACAAAGTCTTGACCCCTGGAGAGTCGGCCTTTGTGATAGAGAGGGTTCTGGGAGGCGCTCCTGATGGTGAGTCTTCCTCTTCTTCAGCCTGGGTCTCCAGGGGCTATTTCTCAGATCCTCAACGTGAGAATCTGGTGGGGTTCCTGCAGAAAAAGCCCACAAAAGTGTGGGGTCCCTTCTGTGATTGCAGCCCCAGGAATTTCTTAATTTCATGTTAGTCCATATTGAGCCTCTAGCAATTTATTAAAATTACCATTTAAGTATTCCCCCTAGACCATGGCTCCAGCAGCTTCTCTCCCAGGTGAGCAGATCTCAGCTGGGATTCTCTTTCTGCGTCTATCTCTCCAGGTTTGGGGGTGAGAATTCCCCCTGTTATCTCAGTTCCCTGATGGGTCTAAGGAAAGTCATTGATTTTCAGTTTATCCATATTTTTCTTGATGTAAGGACGGTAGCAACAACTTTCAAGCACTCTACATATAGGAGCTAAAGCCCGAAGTCTCTTGCCCATCTTTTCTGTATATTTTCTGATGAAAGATTCCTTCTAGTTGTTTGCCCATTTTTTAAAAATTGAGTTATTTGTCCAATCATTAAATTATAAGAATTTTTATATGTCCTAAATAAAAGTCCTTTATAGAATATGTTTTGCAAATATGTTCTTCCAATCTGTGGTTAACTTTTTATTTTCTTAACTGTGTCTTTTGAAAACCAAAATTTTAATTTTTGATGCAATTCATTGTATTCACTTTTTTCCTTTATGGTTCATGCTTTTTGCGTCCTAAGAAATCTTTGCCTAACCTGAGGTCATAAAGATTTTTCTCCTGTTTCAGTCTAGAAATCTTATGGCTTTTACCTTCAGGTCTATGATCCCTTTCATGTTAGCTTTTACATATAGTGTGAGATAAGGATCGAGAGGTTCATTTTTTTGCTTATGGAAATCCAATTGTTCTAGCAACACTTTAATTTTTAATTATAGTACAACACACATAATGTAAAAGTTATCATCTTAACCATTTCTTTTTAAAGTTTATTTATTTTGAGAGACAGAGAGAGAGAGAGCACGTACACATGCACACGAGCAGGGGTACAGCAAAGAGAGAGGCAGAGAGAGAATCCCAGAGAGGCTCCGGGCTGTCAGCACAGAGCCTGACGCGGGGCTAAATCTCACCAACTGCAAGATCATGACCTGAGCCGAAATCCAGAGTCAGATGCCTAACAACCAACTGAGCCACCCAGGCATCCCTCATCTCAGCCATTTTTAAGTGCAAAGTACATTCACGTTGTTGTGCAACCAATCTCCGGAATTTTTCAACATCACAAACTGAAACTCTGTACCCAATTAAACAATAGTTCCTTATTCCTCCCTGCCCCCAGCCCCTGACAGCCACCATTCTACTTTCTGTCTCTATGAATTTGACTGCTCTAGGTATGTCATATAATCAGAATCATACAGTAATCTTTTGTGCATGGCCGGCTTATTTCAGTTAGCATAATGTCCTTAAGGTTCATCTGTGTTATGGCACGTGTCAAAATTTCCTTCCTTTTCAATGCTGAATAGTATTCTTTTATATGTAGACCACATTTTGTCTATCCATTCATCTAGTGGAGGACATTTGGATTGCTTCCAGCTTTTGGCTATTGTGAAGAATGCTGTTATGAATGGCATATTCTTTAAGGTGATTTTTTACAGCATTCTCTGCACCCAATGTGGGGCTCGAACTCATGACCCCGAGATCAAGAGCCACATGCTCTACTAGCCATGCCAGCCAGTCAGATCAGGGAGTCTGAGTTCTCCAACACTATTCTTCTTTTTCCAAATGATTTTGGCTACTTTAAGTCTTTCTGAATTTCCATATAATGTTTAGAATCAGGGAGTCAATTTCTACCGGAAAAGTTGCTGGGAGTTTGACTGGAATTGTGCTGAATATGTAGATTAATTTTGAGAAAACAGATATTTTAACAGCTTTGAGTCTTCCAATCCATGAACACGGCACATTTCTCCCTTTTTGTAGGTTTTCTTTAATTTTTCTCGGCAGTCTTTTATAGTTTTCAGTGCGCATAACTTCCACATGTTTTGTTATATTTGTCTTGAAGTACTCCATGTTTTGTGATGCTGTGTTAAGTTGGTATTGTTTTCTCAATTTCAATTTTTAATTGTTTGCTGTCACGTAAAATTTTAATGCCAACCCAAAACAGACGACTGTCTTTCCCTTCCCTCAACTAGGGTAGGTGATATGACTGTGGAAACAGAATTTCCCTACTCTGGCATTTCTACTGAATTGTCTTTTATGCAGAGAAGAGTTTAGCACACTGCTACTCAGGGACCCAGCATCTTTTCCTTTGGAGCTAGTGTGGAGAGAAGCAAAGCCATCTCTAAATTGGCATCTTGATTTTGATTCCAAGACTCTGGCCCAAAGTTTCCTAACTACGTGGATTTATTTCAAGATATTTGAGTTCATTTTCTTGAATCAAAAGTTTCTGGAAATGTTAAAACGAAACGAAAGTTTGGAAATGCTGTATATTATTCTCTTTCTCCGTAGATTTTCCCCAGGACCTCTAAGTGTATTGTCTTATAATCACCAATTGATGCAGTTGCACTGTCTGGTCAGGAACAGTTTTTAAATTTTTTTTCCAACATTTATTTGTTTTGGGGAGACAGAGAGAGACAGAGCATGAGTGGGGTGGGGGTGGGGGACGAGAGAGAGGGAGACACAGAATCTGAAGCAGGTTCCAGGCTCCGAGCTGTCAGCCCAGAGCCCGACGCGGGGCTTGAACTCACGGACTGTGAGATCATGACCTGAGCCGAAGTCGGACGCTCAACCGACTAAGCCACCCAGGCACCCCAGTCAGGAGCATTTTGAGGTGCAAAAGTTCTAAGCGATCCTTTAACCTGTGGCTCCTCCCACAAAAGAGCCTCTTTGAGATTCACAGTTAAAAGTGAAGAAGAGTCTCTTTTGCCTTGGTAGGTGAGAGAGCGGAGGAGGGAGAAGGAAAGGAAAAAATACAATGAATCAGATTCCCTGGTCAAGCACAGAAGTTTTGCATCATGAAAGGGCTGAAGGCGAATAGCAAAAAGCCATGGGAAAGATGTAGAAGCAATTACAAAATATGTCATGTTCCGTTTTTCTTCAAGTCAGTCTCACACCAGGCAGAAAGTCAGTTTTTCTGCAGGAGAGAAACATGTCAGCAAATCCCCAGCAATCCGTGAACTGGTTGTTATGAGGTGAGGGAAAGAAAACGACCTCTGAGTCACTTGGCTCATCACTCTAACACCTTCGAGAAGTTTTGTTGATGGCCCAGTGGATCAATAAACATGCTTCTTTGCCTGGGCCTTCATTGTTTCAGCAAGTTACTGCAAACTGAAACCACCCTGTGCCTCAAAAGAAAGCTAATAAATTCTCAAGGTCCTTACTCCCTGCAGCTTCTCAGTGCCTTTACTTTTCTTCAACACCAGCTGTTCTCCAGATCGGGACTCCATCCTTCGCATTATTTGTCCCCAGTCCTTCCAGGAGTACCTCCCACTGTCAAGCCAGATTGTTTTTCTTTGTACTATTCTCCTACCCACTCAAAGCCAAATTGAACAAGAAAAAAATAGTGCAATTTTGATGCCAAATGAATTTGGCCATCAACAAAATGTTTCCCGAACACTTAATATGTGCCGGACACTCTTCTCCTCACTGGGGATATCGGCAGTGAAGCAAAGCCCCGCCCTCTCACTCACCTGGGAGACATAGACAGTAAACTTGTAATGGAATATGTCCCTTATGAAGTGAAACAAAGCAGGGGAAGGGGGAAGAGAGAATGAAGAGTTGAGGTGGTAAGATAGATTATGTAAATCAGGGAAATATTCAGTTTAACAGCACCTCTTGTCCTGATTTGTAATTCCATGAGGGCTGGTACTGCTGTAATTGCCTTCATTTTTTCTCCTGGGTGAGGGCTTGATACAAAGTAGATGTTCAGTAAATCCAATGGAAACAGTAATACGCAAAATATGTAAATTTTACCCTTGAACTTAGACACATCTTGACATCATGTGGGTGGAGTATGTTTTTAGTCCATCATTTGGAAATGCAAAGTCTATACTTGTATTCCTTCTTCAGAACTGTGGCCAGCTCATTCCAAGCGATCAGGAAAAGCAGAAAGACAGGGAGTCACAGGCAGTCACTCTCCTCCAGGAATGAAGACGCTATCCTCTCATCTGTTCCCTGGCTTCATCTCAGAACTAAGACCCCCAAAACAGCCTTGGGTGAATTCGTCAAAGATTTTCCAAGCCCCGTTGACTAAAATCCCCCAAACAGCCTTGGGTGAACACAACAGGCAGAGTTTCTAAGCCGGTTATCAGGCATACACAGGGCAAAAGATAAGAGGCAGTTACAAAACACTTTAGGGATTCATTAATTCATTAAATCATTTTCAAAGCAACTACTATATACCAAGGACTGTGCTAGAATTGGAGCAAATCATTTCATCTGAGTCCAGAATCTAGCCTTCAGCCACTTAGATTCAGAAAATCATATTGTTCAGACGTTCAGAGATGATTAGACTTTTGATGACAAACTACCTGTAATTAACTATAATTAAAATAACCAGAAAATGCTAATTAATCCATTAATTTCTACAGTGATTTAAAATACCTCTAGCTGGGCCTGCTGCTAACATTTGTGGGGTCAGGGCAGGAATCTAAATGGAGGCCTGTGTATCATATGTCTAAATATTTAAAAGTTTGAAATCATGTTAGCAGACTGTGTGTACCTGTGTATATGGTGGGGGGGGTGCAGAGCCAAAGGCCCTCCTCTGTGCTACAGCACTGGGTGGGGCCAGCCCAGATATCCGGTTTCTGTTCACATTTTCCTGCTAAAAGCTCTACCACCCCTTATACCCAGGGACATGCAATTCTGTAGGGAGGTTACCCCCCAGGAAGATGGCCCTGAGGGAGAAGCCACGAAAGTCCTGGAAGCAGGGGGGGGACATCTGGACAGAGACCTCTAGAGTATTCTAGAGGGGGGCGGTAAGGGTCTCCAGGCATGTACCCTGTCCCATGGCCACATAGACTCCTCGGAAGAGAGCTAAAACAGGGCCCTCTCAAACGAAGCATGTAAAGCCATGTTCCTGGGCTCACCCTGCCCACCGGTGAGGTACCAGGAAGGCAAAGAGAATGCTGCTAGGGAATTAATTCATGGAAAGAAGAGTATTGCATCAGCTCTGGACCTGAGGCCTGGTTGACCAGCCACACCACCTGGCGTAGAACACCTCATCTCTTGAACCACGAGCATACTCATTCCCCAAATTCAAGAGCGTTTCTCTTATAATAGGACTAACACAGTTTGCTTCCCCCACAACGCCCAATTCTCTGAAGGTCAGGGGCTGCAGAGAGAGAGAGAAAGTATCAGTGCTGCAGACCGAGAGACTTAGGGGCTAAATCCAGCCCTCACTCTGTTCACCAAGTGGGACTGCTTGGCCCAGAGGAGCACCTTTTTAAAATTTATTTATTTATTTTGAGAGAACGGTGGGGAGGAGCAGAGAGAGAGAGAGGGAGAGAGAGAATCCCAAGCAGACTCTGGGTGACAGCACAGAGCCTGAT
This sequence comes from Prionailurus bengalensis, assembly GCF_016509475.1. Classification (NCBI taxonomy): domain Eukaryota; kingdom Metazoa; phylum Chordata; class Mammalia; order Carnivora; family Felidae; genus Prionailurus; species Prionailurus bengalensis. The sequence continues at coordinate 20,887,481 of NC_057361.1, read as the reverse complement.
GCAGGGCTCAAACTCATGAACCATGAGATCATGACCTGAGCCAAAATCAAGAGTTGGAAGCTTAACTGACTGAGCCACACAGGTGCCCCAAGTTAATTCACACATAGTGCCTTATACAGGAACTCAGATCTGCTGCCCACCCATTTCCACCTCTGTGGGCCTGGGCAACTAGGTTCTACCCACTGACACAACTATCAGGGCTCTGGGGCACCCCTTGTATAGACCACAGGCGATTGTTCATAGGGATCATCTGAGACCATTTTAGTTTATGAGACTCTCAAAAGCAGAGAAGACCCCAGAAAGCTACCAATAAGTGTTCAGATAATAGACATCTTCATAATCCAAGGGTAAGTGGCTTAATTCAATCACCTGGGCTAGATCTATGTTAAGAATACAGTACGTCGTTGTATTGGTGGCCCTGTCTCCATTCCATTTGCTTTGGAGTCAGAATTAATCAAAACCTATCCTCTCAACGTTCTAATGCTCAGGGCCAATAATCGCCTACTCTAAGCAGGAATTAACTGAGGGAATAGATTGGCAGCCCGTCTTCTTTTGGATGTGTGACAAGAAGCTTGGAAATATAATCAAATGCACTGTTATTCTAAGAGATGACAACAAGAGGCAATTTCAAAACAAGCCTCTCTTGTGAACCGTTGGGCCTTGATGACACAAGAGTGATTTTTCCATTACTGAGAAGAGTAAACCAGTGCAAATACAGGTAGATGATGTTTTTCTGACAGCTGAGCCAGGTTTTACTTCACTTTCAGAGAAATCTTCTGTTAGAGTCCATCTGTACATGCTGTGTTGGTCTGGCCACATTTCAGTGGGTCCAGTGAATCACTCTGGGAGAAATAATGTGCCCAGGACTTGGGCTTTTCTTTTTCTCTTTTAGCTGACTACCTGGAACCCACCGCTGGAGTGTGGCTTACATCTGATGGCCAATCTTAGCCTCTTTGGGGGGATGAGCCATGGGGATAAGAACAGGGATGAGGGAAAGACACGGGAATGAAGAAGGATAAGGTATCCGAGAAAATGCTTGGGTCTGAATAGAATCATTGCAAATTGGGGGCTCTGGGGACCTGGGGGAGAGGTCTGACACAAATATAATATCTCTTTCCTTCCTCACTTCCTCAGTGACTCAGTTCCTCAGTCACTTCTAGGTCAAGTTCCACGAGATTTTCTCCCTATTGCCCTCTCAACTCCCCTCATGCTGGAGATTCTCTCCTACAGTCCTCACATTGTTTACCAAATAAGTATATCAGCCCTAGTTTAGTAAGCACAGCCACTATGAGATGTGGAGGAAGGGATTTAACATAGGAAATAGACCTGGCCCACTGTGGGAGGGGTGGGGGGAATGGAGGTCGGTGGGGCAATTGGATGATGGGACAAGTTAACCCATCTACAGTTACAAGCCCAGCATATACGGCTGCCAAAGTGCAGGAGGATCCCCCTGCCCCCAGGAAGCTCTGGGAAGCCGCTCCGACCTCCCTTGGGCTGGAGAAATGTCTGAGGGCGGACTCTGAGCTGCTGTTGCTTAACGGGGTCAGCGGTTAGTAAGATGATGGATCGAGACACAGAGCAAAGGGGAGTGAGGGTAATCTGGGACCTTCTGTCACCACTCCCAACCATGACAACCTTTGGAAATAATGACCACCTCACCCTCACCTTCCACATCTTGTATAAAATCCTCTTTTGGTCAACTCGAACCCAGAGCCGGAAGGGAAGGGGATCCCCGGGAATGGGATTCCAGCTGGCTAAGTCCGCACACTACACCCCACCATGCTAGGCAATGTAGCAGCGATTCACTGATAGAGCTTCTCCAGCAACCAGCCCAGCACCCGGACACAGAAAGGCTGGGATGGATGGATGGGTGCAAAGGTTGAAAGGCTCCTTTGACCGATCAGAGCGCGTTGTCTCATCCTGGAGAGTGTAATAGGTGAGCGAGTGACCAAGAGTTTTCCCGCTAGCGTGGAGCTTGGAAAATCTTTATGTGGCTAAGGTGAATTTAGATGGACAGCCATCTTCATTCTGAGCCAAGGTATGATACTCGTGTTAACAGCAGCACTTAAAAAGAATCTTGTCCAAAATGCCCCAGTACATGCATATTTAAAGAGTTCTTTTAACACACAATAGTATTTGAGGGGGAATTACCTTAACACAACTTGTGAAGATTCTACATTATTAAAATGCACAAGTTCACTTATCGGTGGTGATTAGAATGGCTCCTTGGCAGAGAAAATGTTTATTAGAATCAAAGTATGTAGGAGAGATTTCCTTTCTCTATCTTTATTCTCCCACTGAAAGAAAGTGTTGAAGTGTGTATTAACAGTTCAAGGTCTCGGCTACTTTTTATCTTGAAAAAAAAGAGACAAAATGTTTGTCATTCCGGGAGCATAATCAGTTCAGCCGGCACACAATGACATAGTTAATTCACCAACGGAATTTGTTGCCATAGCTCCAGTGAGGGATAGGGGAGATAAAACAATGGCCTTTTTCACCAGTGCAGCTTTCACCACAACCTGCCTGTCCCCGCACGGCAGGCCATGATAGCGCCAGTCCAGAGCACAGCACTTGTCGATGAACAGCGGCCCAGAGGGGACAAGAGGAGGCCGGTGGCAAACACCCAGCACCTTGGATCTCTGCTCATTCGATCACTGGGACACGACTAGCTCCTCGGAGCTTGTGGTTCAGGTTCACCGTTGGTCAAGTGCTCCAGTAAATCCAGAGAAGGAAGATTTCATCCTGGGACTCAAAAGAACTCCAAAGAGAAGAGAGGACTCTAGGAGACGGGGAAAGCAGACCAGGAGCAGAAATGGTGGGCCACCAGCAATGCACCTTGGAACAGGATACCAGGGACCATGGCACTTCCAGATCCTGGCGCAAGGTAACAGACATGCTTTCTTAGTGATCTTCGCCTGTTTGAATATCGAAGTAGGTCCCCAAAGTAAAGCCCTATGTATCTGTGAGTGTAACGGACCTGCGCTAATTAATATAGTCCCTCTCAACATGGAAATCTTATCCTTTCCATCTTCAGGTGATAAAAAAGAAAAGTTGGGGCTCCTGTTTGTTTATCCCCTTACTGACTATGCAGGATCCCTGGATAGAGTTAGATGACAGGAACAGCTTCTCTTTCTGAAAAGCAGTCAAATCAGGATGAGGAAATGTAGGTGGTTCCAGGCAAAGAATGACGCTGTGTGAGCCTGAGGGTGTTGGAGAACCGAGGTAACAAAGTGCTCATTACCCTATAGAATGACAAAGTTTCCTCTTAGAAAAGTCACAACATCCTGACATCCGTTTCTGAATTTCTCGTTGTGCAATTATCACAGAAGTGAGACCACCTCGTATGGTCTCGCCTTGTGGGGCATTGAGTGCCTAAGGGAATGTGCATTTTAGTGGAGTCCTATTAAATCAAATGAATTCTAGATGGCAAAAGCTTAGGTGGTCAGAGGAAATAGTAAGAAGGCTTTCAGGTGATGTGAAGGAGAGGTTAGGACCGGGGGAAGCTTCCTGGCAATGACATAATGTTCCTGCTTTACAGTAAAGGTGGTTTCACGCCACACCCTGACAGCAGTTTCTTGGGTCTCAAGACACCAGCTCTGCTCTTGCTTGTATCGGCACTCCTTCGAAAGCTCCCCATCCCCCTCAGAGCGAGCAGGGCTGGCTGGTTCAAGCACCCCATGCCTCAGAAAGTAGTCTAGGCCCACAGCCACTGGGCACCTGGGCAACACGGCTAGGAGAGCAATTCCTCTCTTCGATCCCTTCCCCATTGGCCCCAGTATTGTCTCAGATTTGGAAAAAGTGTACATGTTGGGGACTCATGAGTTTTACCAGCTCATTTTATTGTGTAAATGGGGGGATAAGGATGCATTTCAGTCCTTCATTTATTCTTTCTTCCACATCTCATTCCAAAAATAGATTTGACATGGTATTAAAACAACTAAAGAGATTCAGTTCTTGACTGGTACAGATATGGAAAGTTGAGATGATCTTTCTCTGTCCAGTCACGGAGAATTAAATCTGTGCAAATAATCACTCCGTATTCCCATCCCTTTTGTGAGTTGAAAAATAACCAAGGTCTTCTAATCTCATGGGTCTCCCAATAGCATCACTGAATATACTAACGGCTGCAGTTTTGGAGCGCCTGGCTCGCTCAGTTGGTGGAGCCTGCAACTCTTGGTTTCAGGGGTGTGAGTTCAAGCCCCAAATTGGGTGTAGAGATTACCTAAAAATAAAATCTTTAGGGGCACCTGCGTGGCCCAGTCAATTAAGGGTCTGACTCTTGATATCAGCTCTGGTCATGATCTCACAGTCATGACATCAAGCTCTATATTGGGTTCTGCGCTGAGCATGGAGCCTGCTTAAGATTCTCTCTCTCCTTCACTCTTGGCGCCTCCCTGCCCGATAAATAAATGAACTTAAAAAAATAAAATCTTAAAAAAAGAGCAGCTGCAATTTTTGGTCCTTAGTAGGTGGCACGCCCTGTGGTAAGTACGTTGGGTGTCTTATTTCATGTGATTACGTCCAGCAAAAGTGCCTGAGCTCCTGACTACTTCCCTATTCTGCTAATCTGTGCTTTACTTTCTTCACTTACATGGGCTGGGTTTATTTAGCCTCCTCGGGCAAGCATGAATTACTCTATTAATTATAACAATGACGAAGAAGTGATTGTGTTGACATTTTAATCAGCCTTTTGGGTTCTTGGTGTACTTTTCATACAAAAGCTGACCTCAACTTCTATAAATTTAACTTCCTGACTCCCACCTCTCTTGCTCACCATACACTGATACCCCCAAGCTAATAGTACTGCTTACCAACTGATAGTTGTAAACATTGTCATTAAATATTTTATCGGAACAATGAGGATAATTCTGAATTTAATAATATTTATGAGTTCTCTAGGAATGCGAACACCCTTTAAATGAGAGAGCCGGTTATTCATTTTGCACATATTTAACTTCGGTACTTGATCGGCACTTATTTGGAAATAGGAGAATGCCTGGATACATCTCGATTCCTCTTACTCCAAATCCCGTCAGGTCGACGTTATTTACATTCTCGTTTTCAAGTGAGAAACTTCGAGCTCACAGAAGTTAAGTAAATTGCCAAAGGTAGTAAGTGTACAGCTAAGATTCAGGATCTTGGAATACATTTTCACTTTTTCTAAATGTTTATTTTTGAAAGAGAGAGAGAGAGAGAGCTCGTGAGCTGGGGAGGGGCAGAGAGAGAGGGAGAGAGAGAATCTCAAGCGGGCGCCACACTATCAGCGTGGAGCCCAACTTGGAGCTCGAACTCACGAACCATGAGATTATGACCATAGTTGAAATCGAGACTCATTCAGGTGCCCCCGTTTTCACTTTTTCTTTAAGCCTGCACTGTCATTTAAGATAGCCACGAACCACATATGGCTGTTTAAATTTAAATTTTAGTTTAGGGGCACCTGTGTGGCTCAATCGGTTAAGCATCCAACTTTGTCTCAGGATATGATCTTGTGGTCTGTGAGTTCAAGCCCCCCCCCCGTCAGGCTCTGTGCTGACGGCTCAGAGCCTGGATCCTGCTTTGGAGTCTGTGTCTGCCTCTCTCTCTCTCTCTCTCTCTCTCTCTCTCTTTCTCTCCCTCTCAAAAATAAATAAACATTAAAACATTTTTTAATTTAAATTTTAGTTTAAATTAAATAAAATTTAAAATTTAGTTCCTCAGTGGCAGTAGCCACATTTCAAGTGCTCAGTAGCCACGTGTGGCTAGTGACTACCTCATGTGGATGGCTAGACAGCACAGATATAGAATATTACATCACTGCAGAAAGTTCTATTGGATAATACTGCTTTAAGTTGTAGTATCTCTTTTCGATATGTTGACACATGTCCTCAAAATATATTGCAGTACTGTTATAAGTAATATGGATTTAATATTTTACAGAAAAATTTCATTCATTGGAAGTCTCCTCATTTGCATAGCACCAAGTTAACTTTGATCTGCAAATTAATAATATAGATAAGAGTCAAGGAGACGTTAAACACACTTCAGAGGCCAAAGATTTTTAAGCACCATCAAATAACTCCAGAAGCACTCACTTAGATGCAAGCAATTGATATGATAATTACACATCATTTTTATTTATTCATTAAAACAGGATCCCCTAAGGTGCCCTGGTAGGAAATAATATGGTTAGCCTAGTGCTTTATAGCAAATCTTCTGCTATTTCTAAATTCTATGGAAAATCATTTTATACTACTGACTTACCTTCCTCTCTTCCTTTGGGTCATTAAGTAAATTGGTAGCATAAAATACTATCACAGTGAAATTTTTATTAGCTCAAGATCTAATTCTATTTTTTTTAAATTTTTTTTTCAACGTTTATTTATTTTTGGGACAGAGAGAGACAGAGCATGAACGGGGGAGGGGCAGAGACAGAGGGAGACACAGAATCGGAAACAGGCTCCAGGCTCTGAGCCATCAGCCCAGAGCCCGACGCGGGGCTCGAACTCACGGACCGCGAGATCGTGACCTGGCTGAAGTCGGACGCTTTACCGACTGCGCCACCCAGGCGCCCCAACTCAAGATCTAATTCTAAAACCCTCCCTTCTTCCACTCTATCCCAGGATACCCTGGAAGGAGTGTCCCTGGGGGCCCCTCATAGACCCTGGAACATAGGAGGGGTTTGATAAATATCTGTTGATTGACAGAGACAGTTCTTTCAAGATGCCACTTATAAGAGTGGACTCCGATTTTCTACATAGAATTCATGGATCAAAATGAAAACTGTCTTCCATTTCTTCTTTTCCCTTTACCAATCTTTGCTGCAAAGTCTTCATTGTGAGATAAGGGGTTCCTATTTCTGAGAAAAAAGATGCCTTGCAGGCATTCAGGTCTGAGGGTGGGAGTGAGCAGTGTGATCCTATGTGAAAATTTGGAACCAAATCTGTGAGCTTCTTCAGAAAAGAGAGCTGCCTTCCCAAGGCACCAGCCATCATTTGGGCCCATCAGTTCTTTTTTTTTTTAATGTTTATTTACTTTTTGAGAGAGTGGATGCGAGTGAGCCCGCAGAATGGGGGAAGGGTAGAGAGAGAGAGGGAGAGAGAGAATCCCAAGCAGGCTCCACGCTGATAAGGCAGAGCCCTCACTTGGGGCTTGAACTCACAAACCTATGAGATCATGACCTAAGCCAAAACCAAGAGTCAGACACTCAACCGACTAAATCACCCAGGCACCCCAGGCACCATCAGTTCTTAAGTAGTATGTTGAGGGGTGCCTGGATGGCCCAGTTGGTTAAGTGTTCAACTTCAGCTCAGGTCATGATCTCACGGTTCGTGGGTCCAAGCCTTGTGTCGGGCTGTGAGCTGAAAGCTTGAGCCTGCTTCAGAGTCTGTGTCTCCCTCTCTCCCTCTGTCCTTCCCCTGCTTGTGCTATCTCTCTCTCAAAAATAAATAAATAAAGATTAAACAAGACCAGTATGTTGAACACATTTGCCAGGTACTGTGCTGGCTCTAAGTAACAGGATAGAAGAAGAGAATTTTGAGTTATTTAGAGAAGAATGACCCTTGAATTTCTAAATCTTTAGTGGTTTCTTGCAAGCTTGCTTGAAGTGGTCATTCCAAACATGGAAAAAACTCAATTCCTCAGTTTAGCAGTTAGCTTCAAAGAATATGATTTGTCACTTCCTTGTCTTCTGTACGAAAAATTTCTAGTGTAAGCCATAAGCAAAGAAAGAGAAAATCATTGAAACAATATAAATGCATTTGGAATAGTCTTTATTTGGAGGGAATGAAACAATTTGGAACAGTCCAAATTCATGAAGTTTAGATATCTGAGCATCTTTTTTTTTAATTTTTTTTTAACGTTTATTTATTTTTGGGACAGAGAGAGACAGAGCATGAATGGGGGAGGGGCAGAGAGAGAGGGAGACACAGAATCAGAAGCAGGCTCCAGGCTCCGAGCCACCAGCCCAGAGCCCGGCGTGGGGCTCGAAGTCATGGACCACGAGATCGTGACCTGAGCCGAAGTCGGACGCTCAACCAACTGAGCCACCCAGGCGCCCCTAAAGCCACTTAGGGCAAATAGATATTACATTTTTACTTTTTGTTCCGTAACACAATTAGGGCTTTTTTCCTCTCATCCATCTGCAATTCCTCCGCCTGAATCCTAGTATTACAGGAGCGGCATGTATTTGTACAACCTGCAACTAACTCACTGCAGTCTTTGTCTCCTTTGGAGACTACATGGTAGACCTATCCAAGGGTCACACGCCATGCTGACCCAGTTAACAGATGTATAATCACTGCCATCGGCTGCTCTGCTGATAGCTCTCACTCTGAAAATTGACAGGTAGTGCACATGCTGTATGTCTGTTGCAATTGAATCTGGGTTTCTAGAAGACACTAATCTCTCTTGCTAAACTATGGCTCCCCATCCACCGTGGTCCACTAAGGCAAGCCTTGACTAGTATGCATTTTGGAAATCTTACCAGCTCACCCAAATGGCTCAATTAGCACACGAAAAGATGTGGAGTAAGAGGTGAAACCTGTGTCTGTTGAAACCTGGGGTTCTTCTGGTCTTCCCAGTACTGGAAACTATGGGAAGAAAAGGAATCTTATTGGTTTCTCTTATTTTTGTCCTTTATTCTCAGGGAGTTGGGACCAGCTCTCAAATACCATGGAGCAAAGGATATACAAGAACTGGCATAAAATTAATCTTGCCCTTGGGGAGCCTGGGTGGCTCAATTGGTTAAGCATCCGGCTTCTGCTCAGGTCATGATCTTGCAGTCCATGGGTTCGAGTCCCACGTCAGGCTCTGTGCTGACAGCTCAGAGCATGGAGCCTGGTTCAGATTCTGTGTCTCCCTCTCTTTCTGACCCTCCCCCGTCCATGCTCTGTCTCTCTCTGTCTCAAAAATAAATAAATGTTAAAAAAATTTTTTTAAATGAATCTTGCCCCATTCTTGCAGTGAGGACTTATAATGTGAAAAACATACTCTTTATTTCAATCTTGCCCCAGGCATTAGAGCATTTTATTTTTTTATTTTAGTATTTTTATTTTTTGAAGTAATCGCTGTGCCCAACATGGGGCCTGAACTCATAACCTTGAGATCAAGAGTCACATGTTCTACTGACTGAGCCAGTCAGGTGCCCCTATTAGAGCATTATAAAATTCTCTTGGGCTTTTCATGAACTAGAAATTTTTTCTTTCTCTCCCTCTATCTCACATATACACACACACGCACACACACGTGCACACACAGATACACACATGGAAAGAAAAAAGAAAGGAAAAAAATGGAAAGTGTGGCCCAGGACAAAAAGAAAAATAATATCTGTTTCAAATGTGTCTTCTTCAGTTCCATTAAGTCATAGAAAAAAGTAAGAGGAATTTAAATGATAATTCTTTTAAAAGCGAAGATGGTAAGATTAGATTTTTAACAGTACCATCATATTTACTAAAAAACAAACAAAAAATCTTTCAGAGTTTGCCCTACCTATATATTCCTGCTCTATACATTCTTTGAGAGTGTAGACTATCACATCTTGGATGCATGGCTCCTGATGTACTGTAGATGCTCAGTAAGTGTTTGTTGAATCAATGAAAGGAATTTAAATCCCTGTTTATTCTCTATCCTCCTTGCCCAGGGAGAATCCTGTGTTTGTTCATCTAAGGTCAACTCTAGGTTGTCCCGGAGAATGAATGAATTTCAACCCAGTCTATAAGGCATGCATCATTGTTGGGTAGACCCACTTCAACTTGACTCCAGCATCTAAATTGAATGACTTGATCATTAACACCAGCCACAAAGATGGAGTAATCACTATTTACAGGACTTTCCACCCCAAACCCTGCCAGACTCCTAGGTTTGCTGGAGGTTTGTGATATCTCAAGGCAAGGTGGGATCTGCTCAGAGACACCAGAGGTGGCTGACTCTCTCTCTACAGTTTTTCCTTGGCTTCCCCTGAGATGTGCACAGCAGGCTCAGCCTCCAGGAGACATGGGTCAGGCTTGTACACAAATCTGTCCCATAAATTCCTTGCCATGTGGCTACTACACCTTCCCTGAAGAGGGCAATTGAAGGAAGCTTGTAAGTATCACACAAGGAATTCAGCACACAAATGGAGAATTAATAAAAGAGTTTTGTAGGGTTTTCTCCATTCTACAAGGTAGGAGAGTAGCACAGTAGAAGTCTTCTTACCATATACAATGGGGACCGATAGGTTGGTTAATTGAAAAATAAAATGTCTCTGATAAAGACTTGTTTAAAAAAATGATAAATATATGCATTAAATATTTTTTAATTTAAAATAATATATTATTACTTTGCCAATCCTTTAATTGGACCACCGATTAGAACTCTGTGTCGTCTTTTCTTTATTGAGCATCACATAGGCAATGTCTATGATTTCCATTTTGGGTTTATTCTAAATGAAGTGAAACTTAAGATATTTTTAAAAAATGGAATATAATTCAATACTCCTAATTCTATACCATACCTAATTCAGTAGTAGTTTTTTAAAAGCCACATGACTGCTTCTTGTCTTTTGAAAACAATTTAGTCTTAAAAATACTTTTTGCATCATTTTTATCAGTTTCCATAACATTTAATTAAATTGCATCATTTCCGTCACAGTGGCCATAAACAGGGTGGAGGAAAGTTCAGTTAACTCTTGTAAAATGTAAACTCAACTTTTCAGAGCTAATCTACCCAGGCATTCTCAAGAGGAGCTTACTACCACACAGAAGCATTCAGAGTACTCTTAGGGTCCGTAGGGAAAATGGAGGGCACTGGTTAATTCTGCAGGTTGGTTAACCTGGAGGTTGATTTAAGGGAATCACTACTGTTCCTCTCTGGCCATAAAATGTTAAAAATAATAGTAATCACAGCAGGAAGGAAATCTTGTGTTTGTCTTCCATGCTTCAGGTATACTGCATTATTTAATGAGCACCTCCTTTGTGACTGGCACTCAGGAGATTCAAAGAGACGTTCTTTTCAAGATATAAGCCATTAAATTGTTAAAAAACTCACTAAAAGCCAATTCGTTGTTTTTTAGTATATTCACAGGGTTACGCAAACTGCGACACATTTTACTTTTAGAGGACTTTCATCACCACCTCCAAAAACTGCACTCAGTAGCAGTCAGTCCCTCCCCAGTCCCCCCAATAGCCCCAGTACTAGAAAACCACTCATCGATTTCTCTTACGTGGATTTGCCTTTTCTAGACATTTTACAGAGGTGGAATCATACAACATGTCGTCTTTTGTGTCTGGCTTCTTTCAGTGAGTTTATCTTTTCAAGGTCCATTCATGTTGTATCATGGATCTGTGCTTCATCCTTTTTTATGGCCAAATAATATTCCATTGTATGGATAAACCACTATTTGTTTCTCCATTCATCAGGCAGTGGACATTTGGGTTGCTTGCACTTCTTGGTTATTGTGAATAATGCTATGACATTTGTGTACAAGATTTTCGTGAACACATGTTTTCAATACTCTCGGGTAAATACCTAGGCGTGGAATTGGTAGGTCAAATGGTAACTCTATTTTTAACTTTTTGAGGAACTGCCAATTACATTCCACCAGCAGTGTATGAGGGTTCCGATTTCTCCACATCCTCACCAACTCTTGTTATTTTCCATTTTCAATATTTTAGCCATCCTAGTGGGTGTGAGGTGGTGTCCCATTGTGGTTTTGGTTTGCATGTCCCTAATGGCTAAAGAGGTTGTGCATTGTTCACATATCTATTGGCCATTTGTGTATCTTCTTTGGAGAAACGTCTTTTCAAATCCTTTGCCCATTTTGAATTGTGTTATTTCTTGCAAAGATCCATCTTTGCCTTAAAGCAAGGTTTCTCAGCTTTGGCATTATTGACAATTTGGGTTGGTTAATTCTTCGCTATGGGGGGTTTTCTTGTGCGTTGTAGCATGTTTACAGCGTCCTTAGTCTTTACCCACCAGATGTCAGTAGCACCCCCCAAGTTGTAACAATCAAAACTTTGTCCAGGGGCACCTGGCTGGCTCACTCAGCGGAGCATGCAACTCTTGATCTCAGGGTTGTAATTTCGAGCGCCACGTTAGGTGTAGAGATTACTTAAGAATAAAATCTTAGTGGCATCTGGATGGTTCAGTCATTTAAGCATCTGACTCTCGATTTCGGCTCAGGTCGTGATCTCACAGTCGTGCGATGGAGCCCTGCATTGGCTCTGGACATGGAGCCTGCTTAGGATTCTCTCCCTTTTCCTCTGCACCCCCCCCCCCCCCCAACAAATAAATAAATAAATAAAATCTTAAAAACAACAACAACTGTGTCCAGACACTACAAAATCACCCTTGGGGAGCGGGATACAAATTATCCCTAAGTAAAGGACCGCTGCTCTAAAAGGTCCTCCTGTGCAGCTAAGAAACACTCACGTAGAAACGTAACTGAGCTTTAGGGGAGTGCTGGAGGCAGAAGCCCGTGGGAGGGTTGAGGATGATGTAAGAAAGTGGATGGATCCTGGAGGTACGAACTGATCTTCCCAAGCCTGGTTGATGGGTTAATTAACAAGAGGAGAGACAGATGTCAAGGTTACAAGTGAGAATTAGGTAACATCATGAGATAAATAATGATTCAATATAATCACACCAAAGGAGTCGTAAGTTTGTATACAAAAGTATCAAAAGTGTGGTACATCTAGATTATGGGGTTTATGAGGTGAATTTACTCTGAGCTGGTCTCTGGAAAGAGTGTCATCCCCTGATGCTCCTAGGCGTGAAGCATAAGTACCTGTTAAGTGGCCTTTCCCTGTTAGCCCTTGGCTTCATTTCTCCTGTTAGTCTCGTCTGGGGCGGGGGCGGGGGGGATGTGTGCACATCTGTCTCAGACCCAGTGCTGGGTTTCAAGGAATAGTAGCCGCTGAGCTAGCTTTTTCAGTAGGGCAAATGCAAAAGTCTATCTAATAGAACCCACAGAAAGCTGAAAAGCAAGGAAAGGAACAGGAGCAGCTTGACAAGGCCTCGGAAAGGCTCATTTGCAGACATATTTACTCTAATCCCCTGATCTACTCAGTTGGCATCTCTTAGTTCTAATTTCTGAAAGAGGGAATCTGAAGATCTGAGGAACCACTGAATAGCCCAAGGCTTGGTTTCTTCATCAGGTGTCCCAACCCAATTCCCTGGGCTGGGGCTGGGGGCTGGGGGCTGTATTCATAGAAGGGGTGGAGTGAGTTGAGGGCCAGATAGAGTAAAAGGAACTACCTCATAGATGCTTAAGCATTTCTACCACCTGTACAGATTCCCCACCCCACTGTTTATCTTCTCAAACGTGTTTGCCCCATTGCCGCGTGACACACATGACACGTCTCACAGGAATAGCCTTGCTATTGTTTGCCAGTAGAATACGGTTACCACCATTTACCTATGGCCCTGTGGTCTTGAGGTCAAGTATCTTTATTTTTTTATTTAAAAAATTTTTTTAACATTTATTCATTTTTGAAAGGCAGAGAGAGCACAAACGGGGGAGGGGCAGAGAGAGAGGGAGACACAGAAACAGAAGCAGGCTCCAGGCTCTGAGCTACCAGCACAGAGCCTGATGCGGGGCTTGAACTCATGGACCTTGAGATCATGACCTGAGCCAAAGTTGGCCACTTAATCGACTGAGCCACCCAGGCGCCCCTCTTTATTTTTTTTTAAAGTCATCGCTGTACCCAGTATGGGGCTTGAACTCACAACCCTGAGATCAAGGGTCACGCGCTCTACCACCTGAGCCAGCCAGGCACCCCAGGCATCTTGCCTTTAAAAGGTGGATGTGGGATGGGGGGCAAATTATCCATAATGTTTTCTATTGAATAACGACATTGTAGGCGGGTGTCATTGAAACTAAGGTGAACTATTTTAACACGAAAAATATATCTGTTGGGGAGCGCTGTCTGCATCCCCTTCATCCCAATCCTCCCCCTTTGGCGTCACAGTTGGGAATAAAGACTACTAGGCTGTTGAGAGACCGTACCTCCTTCCCACTGGTTAATAAAGTGATGCCCTGCCTTCACAGCCTATTAATTAAGAAGGTAATCAGTGCATGCTTCAAGTTTGCTATTTGAAACTCAAAGGCAATAAAATCAGAACACTACTCAGATTTTTTTCTCTTCAAGAAATGAATAACAAATTAGGGCCACAGAGCTAGAGTAATCACATTTTGAATGATTTCTCCTGAGCATGTCTTTAATAACCTGTATGTGTGGATAAGAAGAACAAAGAAAGGTAAAGTTAATTATCTAGGAAAAGCTTCATCAAGGAGCTTTGGTCACGTTAGCCCAGGGTTTCTCAACCTTGGTATTGATGATATTGGGGGCCAGACAATTCCTCGTTGTGGGGAGCAATCCTGTGCATATAGTGGGTCGTTCAGCAACATCGCTGGTCTCCAGCCAGTACCCCTGGTCTCTACAGTATAGCCTAGTAGCACCGCCCCACCCAAGTCTTGACAACCAAAAATGTTTCCAGACATGGTGACATGTCCTCTGTGGGGCAAAATCATCCTGGATTGAGAACTAATGAATTAATCATATACGTTCTTCTTACTCCCCATTCCTCTGGGGTCCCTCTAGGGTTTGTTGTTGTTGGTTTTTTTTTTTAATTTTTAACTTTACAGAAGGAGAGAGAGGGGGTGGAGGAGAAGGGCAGAGGAAGAGAGAGGATCCCAAGCAGGCTGCACACTCAGCGCAGAGCCCGACTCAGGGGTCAATCTCACAACCCCAAGATCACCACCTGAACGGAAATCAAGAGTCAGATGCACAACCAAGTGAGCGACTCAGCCTCCGAGTTGGTTGTTTTAAACCCTTAGAACCAAATGTTTTATACCAGCGCCATCTACACTTTTCCAGGGAATGGTTTGAAAAGAAATTGGCTGGATCAAAATTACTCGTCAAAGTGACAAGAAGAGCTCTTTCCATTTCTGAATTGAAGAGTAGCAAACAAAAAGAACAAAGGATGGAGGTCTGAGAAAGGTATATATGTAAAACACTCAGCTAAACACTTATATTTAATCCCTATGAAACCCTCAGGGGCATAATTAGTCTTATTTTATTGGTGAGGAAACTGAGGTTTAGAGAAGTTACATAATTTGCTCAAGAACGCAGTTTGTAATTTGGTAGTGGAACTACAAGCCAGATGGCAAATTTGTTCCCATCTGCAGATTGCCTCAGTACATGCACTTAAAGTGTTAGACATCTCATAAAGCAAGGTGACCGATTTTTATCTTTTTAAAAAGAAATACAGCTTTTGGGGTGCCTGGCTGCCTCAGTCAGTAGAGCATGTGACTCTAGATCTCAGGGCTGTGAGTTCCAACCCCACACTGGGCATGAAGTCTACTTTTAAAAAAAGTAAAAAAATTGTAAATACAGCTTGTATTATCAATAGTTTTTAACATATGCAGAAGTAGACAAAACAGTATCTCCCCATTTGTGCTGTTCATGTACTTGTCGTGCAGCTTCAGTAACAATCAGCCCACTACTAATATTGTTTCATGCAGAGCTTCTCAACCTTGGCATTGACATTCTGGGCAGATCGTTGTACACACACCAGACAAGGCGAAACTAAAGCTGAGTTCTGACTGACTTGACTGGTAAAAGTACATTGAGTCGCTTTGGGATTCAGACAGTTTATTACTTACTTAGTGAAAGATATGTACCATCGGTGCCAGCTTCCTGTGGTCCTTGTCCCCTACGCCAAGGACAGCAGGGCAACAAAAGAGGCCAGATGACCTCTAGACTCCTGCTGCTGAGGAGCCCATTGTAGATGGCAACTAACCGGTTTTCTACTCCGCAGGGCTGATGTGGAGGGGAACAGGGCCAGAAGCCCCATATCTCAGCAGAACTCAAGAGGCAGTTAGGAACTGCTTCCTGGGGGTCTCTCAGCGGGAGATAGGGACAAGTAGGAGGTGGCCTCCTAGCAGCTCCTAACAGGCTTCCCACCTCTCACGGTCTGCCTCTGCCGACTGACGGACACTCAGATGAGCCGCAGTTCAAGTCTTTGCCAGCGCTAGCCATGTGGACACATTCAATGTTGTCAGGCAGGGTGTCAGCGCAGACCCATTCCCCCATGTTGGAGGGCTGTTTCTGTGCATTGTAGGATGTTTAGCACTAAATGCCTGGAGCATCACCCGCACCCCACCCCCCAACACACACACACGTGGTCAAGAAAAATATCTCCAGACATCACTAAATGTACGCTGGGGGGACAAAGTTGCAGCCAGTTGAGAAGCTGTCATCTAGAGCCCTATCCACTCCCCACACCCACACAATATAATTCATCTGCAAATACTTCAGTGCATATTTCTAAAATAAAGTTTAAAAAGAACATAAACATGGGGCACCTGTGTGGCTCAGTCGGTTGGGCATCCAGCTTTGGCTCAGGTCATGATCCCATGGTCTGTGGGTTTGAGCCCCGCATCGGGCTCTGTGCTGATGGCTCAGAGACTGGACCCTGCTTCGGATTCTGTGTCTCCTTCTCTCTGTCCCCTCTCTCCACTCGGACTCTGTCTCTCTGTCTCAAAAAAGTAAATAAACATTAAAAAAAAAATTAAAAACCCATAAACATGATATCAGTATCCTACCTGAAACATTTACTAATAATCCTACTACAGCATCCAGAAACTGTCCAAATTTCTCATTGTCTCATGCATGTTGTAATTTTTTTTACAGTGTTTTGAATTGCGATCCTAGTAATACGGGGTTTACATTGCAATTGATGGCTGTGTCTTTTAGATCTTGTTTAATCCTTAGGTTTCTTGCAATTTTTTGGTTGCAGCAACTAAGTTTGTCCTATAGAGCTTCCTACAATCTGGATTTTGCTGATTGCATCCCTGTGGTGTTAATGTACTCCTTTATCCCTTCTTTATTTCCCATAAATTGGTCTTGGATCAAGAGGTGTGATCAAAACCAGGTTCTATTTACTTGGGAAACTACTTGATAGGTGGTGCGTGTGTCTCTCTCTGGAGTGTATGACATTGGCGGTTGTCTGTCTTTTTGTCATGCTGGCAGTTGTTGATGCCCCATGCCTAGATCCGCTCATTCACGAGGGGTTTGAAAACAGGGAGAGTCTAATGCGTTACCTTCTTCATTACCTCCATACTTTCATTACTCATTCTAAGACGATCTGCTTCTCCTTACTACTTGGTCACTCAGAAGTATGTTTGTATAGAAAAGGTAAGATAAATGCCTGATTCTTTCCCTCTGGCTTCCAGTTTTCAAAATAATGCCTGTGACCCCTTGCAGCTGCCGATGCAGACAACTGACGTCTTTGGTTTGTTTGGGACTCTGTTCTATAGTGTTATGAACTGGTGGATTTAAACACAGTTGATGGATTTCAATACATTGCAGTTCTCATCCTTAACGATGCTTCAACTTTTCATCTTAGGCAGACAAGAGTGTTTCCAAGTTGACTCCTGAGTCCTTTGGACAATTTCTGTCGTTTTTGAAGACGGGATGGTAAAACGCATACACTCACATCTGTATTTTTATCTTCAGTTTTGCTCTACAACAGTGTTGCTCAAAGTCAAGTCAAGTTGAGGGCCTACCCTGGCCTACTGATTAGAATCTCTGGGAATGCAGCCTGGGAAAGCAGCTTAACAAACTCTCTGGGTGATTCTTATGCACATTAAAGTATGAGAACCTCTGCTCTAGAGAACTGACCTTAGAGCCTTGGGGTCACCTTTGTCACTTAAGATTTCTCGCCCTTCAGGAATTTCTTGGATGTCAACAGAGGGCACAATCAATCATCCTTGAGGGTTATTTCCTACATTTTTGAAATAACCTAAAGCCAATTGATAGTTTGATAGGTGAATAGTAATCCTGGAAATCTGGTTAATACCACTTTGGATAAAACAAATACTGATTTGGTTATATAAAAACTCTTTGTCTTTTTAAGATTTTAAATAATCTCTGTACCCAACATGGGGCTTGAACTCACAATCCTGAGATCAAGAGTTGCATGCTCTACAGCCCCCAAAACTGATTTTCAGAAGTGGCGTTATAAAATTTCCGTGATGCAAATTCCGGAAGATTTATTCCAAAAACGTTCTGAGCAAGGGTAGTATTTTACATGCTAGGGACTGCCATGGTTTAATGCTGATGGTTTTCTTTCTTTTGAATTCCTACACTTGAATGGTGTGGTGAGGTTCTCCAGGCTACTTTGAGGAAATAAAGGACTATCTTTCTTTCAAAGTGTGCTTATCTCATTCTTGCTTACTTACTTACCGAAGAGTATTTCTTCTGGTAGCCAGAGTGGGCTTCAGTGGAAGCACATTGACTGTCTACACTTACTGTCAAGTGCCATTAGGGAGTCATTCCACAGAGCCCCTCCCCTGGCACTGAAGTAGAGTAGGTGTTTCAAACGATCGCTTTTGGACACAGTGAAGGTTTTTACGTGGCCGCCTTCTTGGGATACGTACATTAATAGGGTTTATTGTTTTCGATGCAAACAAAGCAGACATTCTTGGCAAAAAGTGAGTCCAATAGTTGAGCATCAAAACCTATGTCTTAATAAAGTCTCTCATCATCTCTGCTTCACTTCATCTCTGTGGCTCTAAACCTTTTTTGTTGTTGTTCTGCATTTTTAAAGTCTGTTTTTTTAATGTTCATTTATTTTTGAGAGAGACAGAGAGAGCACAAGCAGGGGATGGGGAGAGAGAGAAAGAGAGGGAGACACAGAATCTGAGGCAGGCTTCAGGCTCCGTCTGAGCTGTGAGCTGTCAGCACAGAGCCCGATGTGGGGCTCGAACCCGCAAACCACAAGGTCATGACCTGAGGCCCAAGTCGGACACTTAACCGACAGAGCCACCCAGGCACCCCCATTCTGTATTTTTAAAAGTCCTGATGCTGCAACCCACGCCTGTGAGGCCAGAATCTCCCGGGTGTGGGGACCAGGTTTCTATAGTTTTGAAAGCTCCCCAGCTGATTGTCATGTGCAACTGAGGCTGAGAACTTTGCGAAGTAAATCAGAGAGGATGAGAAACTTGATTAACACATGAAATGAGGCTCCTAAAGTGTCAGGCTCTCTTTTTCAAGAATAAGACAGCGGAGACGGGGCGCGCCTGGGTGGCTCAGTCGATTAAGCATTCGACTTTGCCTCGGGTCATGATCTCATGGATTTTTGAGTTCGAGTCCCGCATAGGGCTCTCTGCCATTGATGCAGAGCCCACTTTGGATCCTCTGTCTCTCTCTCTCTCTCAAAAATAAATATTTAAAAAAAGAATAAGATAGTGAGTATACTTGTAGGCTGTTGGAAAGATTATTTCTCACTGCCACCACCTGATACTATTCAGACATTTACATTTCACCCACGGAGAAGATAACCTGGCGGGCGCACTTCTGTTTGTATTATGGAGGAAGAACCCGCCGGATGCTACTTTGGGGAAGATTTATTAGAGCATGTGGAGACATCATCGTGAATGAGTGTTTCCTGATGGCATCCTCCACTGGCACCTGCTGAATGAGTCAAATATGAGATTCACAGGGGCTTAAAAGGTTTTATCTGGTTAGGTTGTATCGTTCAATGTCAAACTAAGTGAAAAGCTTTCAACATGAAGGCTAGCCAAGGAGAGCAAATTGAGCAGAGCGCGGGAAATGTTGAGCTACAGCCACGGCCCACGATGAACACAGGCTTTGAAGTCCGACAGACCTGAGTTTGAAACTCAGCTCTGCCACTGACCAGCTCTGTGACCTTGGGAAAATTACTTAACCTCTCTATGCACTGACTCTTACCTGCAAACCTGGCACAGTGACTGTGCCTGACACAGAGCAGGGGTTTACAAATTACCATGTTTTAAAATTATAGGCAATGTACTGTTCAAATATCTGCACGTGAAATAGCCCGTCTGATTCATGCTCAGGAATGTGTGGTAGGCAGAATAATAGCCCCCCAAAGATGTCTACATTCTATTTCCCGGAACCTGGGAACCTGTAACTATGTCACTCGACATGGCAAAAGGGATTTCGCAGATGTGATTAAGTTAAAGATCTTGAGATGGCAGAGATTATCCTGGATTATCCGAATGCCTAATGGAATCGCAACGGTATTTTCAAGTGAAAGGGGCAGGCAAGAGAGTTAGAGAAGGTTGGCTATTGAAGCAGAGGCTGGACTGATGCAGTGCTGGCTTGGGAGATGGAAGGCACAGGGCTGTGAGCCAAGGAATGTGGGCAGCTCCAGAAGATGGAAGAGGCAAGGAAACAGATTTTTCCCCTAGAGCCTCCAGAAGAAATGCAGTCTTGCTGATACATGGATTTTAGCCTGCTGAGTTCCGTCAAGACTTCTGACCTCCAGAACTAAGATAAGACATTTGTGTTGTTTCAAGCTACGACGTTTGTAGTACATTGTTACAAACAGCAACAGGAAACTACTACAGAAGATAAAACCAAATCTCTCTTTTTTTTAAGATCTTATTTTTAAGTAATCTCTCCATCCAACGTAGGGCTCTAACTCACAACTCCAAGATCGAGTCCTACGCTCCACCGACTGAGCCAGGCAGGTGCCCCCAAACCAAATCTCTCTTTGAGCATTCAAAGATGCTGGGTGCAGATTTTGCAAGATGAAGAGTTCACTCTTGGGTCCGTGCCATTCAAAATCAGTATAAAGTGCAAGGATTGTAATAACGGTCTACCTGTGAATGAGTGCCCATCATCGTGGCACCAGGTGGCCTTGATCACTCACTTGCCAGTCAGGCACGTTTGGATCACGTTCACAAGGCCCCAGGCACAATCCTCAGGACACAGCAGTATTTGCTGCTGTACTGGGAAACCGCGTCTGGTGGCAATGCAAGAAGGAAGCAAACTGGTTTCAGCATATCAAGAGCCAAGAAAGACAACCCTTTAGGAGTATCAGAGGAAGTATAAATTTGGTCAAGACAATTTGATAATAGTATTGAAAACATACACAAAAAGCCTTGACAATGCAAGTAGCCTGACTCAGCAATTCTACTTGTCGCAAAATTTATGGAAAAACTGCATTAGTATGCACGTCCTTCACCTGCATACAAAAAAAAAAAATCCTTCCATGGTTGCCATAATTACTTCTAGAATAACACTTGGGGAGACTGACGGGCGTATGGTAGTAAGTCCACTTACACTCCGTAGGTAATTAAGACTGGCAGGTGTTTGTACTGACCACAGCTTGGTCTAGACTTGACCGTGTGTTAGATTAACCTTGGTGGTCCTTGAGCCACCTTTTCTACATTTGATCTTTTTCATGATACTCACCAAAATGGTGATTGTGACTAACACTTCCAATGCGAAGTCAGTGCCTGCCCTTGAACATTTATCATAAACTATCATCCAATTTTGTGGCTCAAATTAAAACTTTTCTATGTGTAATTGAGCCATTAAGTGGTGAAAATTACCTGTATTTTTACTTATCCACTGACATTCAGATAATATATTTGACATGCAAAAATTGTGAATCCAAATTGTGCTCATATTCAAGGGAGGAGTCTTTATTCATTTTTTTTCCTGTTGTGTCTGTTTCAGCCATATGTCTGGACCCAAACCCCATCACGAAGAGACCAAAATTTACACAATATTCTTGAGTATGATGGCGGCTGCATTTGGAGTTTTGATTAAACTGCACTACATGTGTGATTATTACTTGTAAACAGATGATTAGATATTAATTAGACAATAAGTGATTGTAAAGCACTTAGAAAGTAAAAGTGTTTATAAATACCACCAAGTAATAGCAACAATAATTGTTTACTGACTACACAGCTGCTAATGTCAATAAGAATGATTTATTCCAGCTAGGGCAACTTTAATTTATTAAAAAAAGCCCTGCTATCCTATCTGTTTTGCTATAGCAAAACAAAATGTACTTTATTTATAACTGATTTGATCACCAGCATTTAGATAAACACATCTCATATAGATAAAAACAAATTACCTCTTTTAGGACCTTCTCAAACACAGCCACAGCCACTATGGCATGGCGTCTTTGAATGCTAAGAAATGGAGCTCCTGACTGGTCATTTCTGACTTATGTCTCATGTTTATTTCTTTTAAATGTAAGATGTAAGATGACATCTCATTGGTGGCATTTTCATTCATGCAGGAGGTTAGTCATGTTGGGTCTGTGCAATTGTTCCCCAGCACCTTAAAGCAGTGCTTAAACTTGGGGTGCCTGGGTGTCTCAGTTGGTTGAGTGTCCGACTCTTGATTTCCACTCAGGTCATGATCCCAGGGTCATGGGATTGAGCCCGGCGTTGGGGTTAGCGTGGAACCTGCTTAGAATTCTCTCTCCCCATCAGCTGCTGGGTGGCTCAGTTGGTTAAGTGTCTGACTTTGGCTCAGGTCATGATCTCACGTTTCATGGGTTTGAGCCCCACATCTGGCTCTGTACTGACTTCTCGGAACTTTGAACCTGCCTTGATTCTGTGTCTCCCTCTCTCTCTGCCCCTCCTCCACTCACACACATGCGCTCTCTCTCTCTCTCAAAAAAAATAAATAAATAAACATTATAAAATTTTAAAACAGGATTCTCTCTCCCCATCTGCCCCTCTCCCCGACTCACACACTCTCTCTCTAAAATAAAAAATTTAAAAATTTAAAATTAAAAAAAAACAGTGCTTAGACTCAATAAATTTTGGTCAAACAAATGAGTGAAAGTTAATTCTTTTCTGATTATGACAGAAGCCCCAAAAGGAAGAAAGTCCCTGTTAAGGATAAAATAAAGCACCTTCATTCTATCTTCTTGATTTTGTTTTTCAAAAAGTAAGTTTTGAAGCTCTGACTACTTTTTATGTCTGACCATTATTTTTTTCCCCCTAATGGCCTTTATCGGCCTGGCTCTTGACCCACTGGTGAATCTGGCAATGCCTCTGTGTTTATTTTTCTGTTATAATTAAATGCAAGCACCTACAATGAGTCCAGGTCCATGGTTTTAGAGATAGGAAATGAAGTGAATGAATATAAGTGAAGAGTGCTTCATGTTACATGAATTCAATAGGAAAGCGGTGAAGGGGCTATTTTGGATGATGAAATATGCATGAGTCAGCTCAGCAGCATTGTTAACAAAGCAAATATAACTACATCAAAAAGGGAGACAGTGTAGTGTAGTGGAAAACAGAGTTGAACTTTGATTCAAGAGACCTGGATTCAGGTGATAGTTTGTCCCCCTTACTGTGTGACCCTACTCAAGTCACTTAACCTCTCTGATTCTGTTTGCTCATTTGAAAATTTTCAGTATGAAAACTTGTCTATCTCAGAGTGCTATTATGATATAATTTAATGTGGAAAAGCACCAAGTGAGGGGTGAAATGCTTTACAATGGAAAACATTTTTATTACCACAATTTTCCCGAGGTAGGTGAAAAGGATTTATATGTGGGTTTCATTACTTAGTATGGTTGAATTTTTTTCTCGACTGGGTCAGGTTTCAGGCCCAAACCATAAGCCACATGTGGAAAACTGAGTAAGGGGCTCCAAATAGAGCCATGAATGTAACAAAATTCCATAGAAGGTCATAATGGTTTCCAGGAAACACTAAATTCTGTCCACTTTATGTTGCTCTTTCAATCTCCTTTCTTTAATAAGCTCCTTGCTTGGTAGATCTGAGGCAATGAGAAAAAATGAATGAGAAAGAAAAAGGGAAGGTGGAAGAAACAGTGAAGTCACGACTGATGGTAAGGAGGAGGGATTTCAGAGGAAGGAGGTTTCTTTTTTTTTTTTAATTTTTTTGTTAATGTTTATTTTTTAAGGAGAGAGAGACACAGAGTGTGAGTGGGGGAGGGGCAGAGAGAGAGAGAGGGAGACACAAAATCCGAAGCAGGCTCCAGGCTCTGAGCCATCAGCACAGAGCCTGATGCGGGGCTTGAACCCACAAACCATGAGATCACGACCTGGGCCGAAGTCGGATGTTTGACTGAGCCACCCAGGCGCCCCTGGAAGGGGGTTTTACATACGGCACTCTTGATAAATAGTAGGAGCAGTATAATACATGGAGGGACATACAGACTGTAGCTAAATAATTTAAAATTACCACTACGGTTGAGCTAACATTTTTATACAATGGACATAAAATTTTCTAAAAGGAGGACTAAAGATTGGAAAATAAAAAAGGTAAAGAAAAGGCGTTTTGAAAGAAGAAGACTCTTAAGTGTAAGGCCTACTTCAAAAACACAGGCGAACAGACATTTCCATATGGTGTTATGGCTCATTTTTATCCATGTGAGTATATAAAAGACATTTTGCCATAAGAAACAGATATTAACTTTACAATGGGGCGCTGAAATAGTCTTAGTTGGAGATGTCCCGGGAGCAGATCTGAGACAAAGATTCAAGTTCCAGCAGTTTGTTTGGGAAGTGAGCCCAGGAAACAGCGGCAGCAGTGTGGGCAAGCAAGACGAGGGAATAAAGCCGGGCGATGGCGGGGAGCACTGTCAAGCCAGCCACACCATGGCAAGTGGAACTGAATCCCACTGGGGACCTCTGTCCACGGGGAGCACACGATTTGGAGTCATCCCACTTGAGGGCCGAGTCCACGGGGGTGTTTAGACTTTTGCTCCTGTCAGTCACTGCTTGAGAGCTCTTAGGGATTTGGGCTGTTAATTTCCCAGCCCCTCAGCTCTGCCTCCCCGGGGCTGCTGTTGGGGGGTCTCCCATGGCCAGAGCAAGCCCTCACACAGAGATGCAGTTGAGAGCAGGTGGCAGCGGGCCGGCCGTTGTCCACCACAGTGAGGCCTGGGGGGATCGGGCTCACACGGGCTCCTGCTCTAAAGAGATAATTTTAGTTCTTCCCTGCAGATCTTTGGGAATGGACTTTCAACAATATGATGTTGTTCAAGGGCATACCGCTTGTAGGAAGAATAATGTCATTTTGTAGGTCTCTTCTAAGCTGAAGTCTCTGCAGGCTGGTCTCCTCGTCTGCAGAGGGGGGCCCCTGTTGCTATCTGCTCAGCTGTTGTGGGACTTACAAGTAGCCCAGGATAAGTACCCAGCACAGTGCTAGGAATGTAAGAGGTACTCAATAAATGGGAGAGATAACGACGGCTGTGCACGTGAGCGGCAGCGCCGATGTGCCGAGCTCTCACCGAAGCCGTGCCCTGCTCGTGCAGGGTACAGGACTCAGGACCCCTGGCCCCAAATGCTCCCTGGAGATTTTCGGGACAGCCTGCCTCCAACACGATGCCTCTACTTATCCTAACTGGAGAGAGGACTCTCCCAGCTTGTCCCTCGCTTTTAGCTTTCTTGTTTCCTTTCACTGAGTCCCTGCCTCTTTGTGTATGTTCATGTGCCAACGTCTGTCTGCCTCACCCCGACCCCATACCCAGCCCTTCATACCGTTGGGGAGGAGGGGTGATGTTCATTCTTTTCCTGACTAAAAGGGTAATAGATGTTCATCTTTTACATACTTGTTATAGATACGAAGATACAAAAAAGAAAGCAAATATCGCCCCTGATCCCACAGCTTAAAGATGTCACTTTTCACATCTTGGTGTACTTCCCTGTGGGACTTTTCTCTAGGCATGTACATATCTTTTGGTATCTTATTTTGTGGTCTGCTTTTTTTGGTGATGTAATGTTAACATGTCACCATAGCATTAGAATGGCTTCAAAAACATGACCGCTAACGCATGTATAACACTATATGAATGTATTTTGTTTTAACCATTACTCCTATTGCTGTAAGTTCTATTTTTTTTTTTTGCCTGTTATAAGTAATTCTGAATTAAGCGTCTTTGTACGTAATTATTTGTGTGCTCCTCTGATTATTTCTTTGGCGATAGGTTCCCAGGAGGAATTCCTAGGTCAAAGGGCATGCATGTTCTAAAGGCTGTTAGCACGTACTGACAAATGTCCTCCATGGAGTTTTTAACAATGTTAACACACGTATAGACTTGTGTAACCATTACTATATCAGGATAGGGAACAATTCTATCACCCCCATAACTTACCTTCTGCTATCCCTTTACAGTCATCCCCTTCCCCTCTGCTAACCCCTAGAGGGTTACGGAACATCTAATTCCATACTGTGGAATTAACTGGTCATTCTCAGCTAATCACCTTAACAGCATGTGGAAGCCTCCACGTTAAAATTACTCCCACAAGGACCCTGCTGGACACCAGGACTCTGCTAAATAGGCAGGTGAGCAGATGAGCCTTCCATCTAGAATTCCCTTCTAGAAAGGGAATTCGAGGACCAATTAGGAACAAAGCTGGCAAGTGGCCCAGAACCTAGTGGGGGTTAAGGGGGGTTAAGTGCTTTCCAATGGGACCGTGTGGCTCTAGACAGTGGTTCTCAAGCTTTACCAAGTGGCAGAACCTGCAGATTTCACCGAAACACAGATTCCTCGTCGCCACCGCCACCGTCTGATCCAGTAATCTGTGGCAGGGAAGGAATAATTTCTGACAAGTTCCCAGGGCTGCTGTTGTGGCTCCTTTGGGGACCACATTTGGGAACTGCCACTGTAAGGTAAAGAAAATATTGAGATGAGATGAACAATATCACTCCCATATCACCCAGCACAGTGGGAAAGGACCTCTTAAGTGTATTGTAGGGTTTGGCTCTTCCAGGCTTGTTAGAGATAAACTTGCAGCTTGAGGTGTTTTGTGTTTCCAGGAGGGCAGACAGGGCAGGAAGGAAAGGCTAGGAAGTGGGTGGGAGGACCCCTTTTCAGATGACCCAGTGTCACTGGAATTCCTGCATCACTGGAGCTCTCTTAAGCATAGGTAATAATGGGGATGTCAGATGATGCCATTCTCATTTAAAGCGCCAGGATGTGTAACTGAAAATCTATGCTGCAGAATCCATTTTCTTTTTTTTAAGGCTAGCTCTCTTGATTTGAGGGGCAATGAAAATAATGCCCCTATATGAATATGCCACATTCTAATTTACAAAGTGCTTTCACATAATATTTATTTGGTCTCCCGAATTCTGTGAGGGAAGCAGGACAGTGTTTTTATCCCACCCTTTTTAAAATTTAAATTTTAGTTAACATGCAGTGCAATATTGGTTTCAGGAGTAGAATTCAGTGATTCATCACTTACATACAACACTCAGTGCTCATCACAAGTGCCCGCCTGAATGCCCATCACCCATCTAGCCCATCCCCCACCTACCTCCTTCTGTCAACCCAGTTTTTTCTCTGTCATTAAGAGTCTCTTATGATTTGTTTCCCTCTCTTCTCTCCCCCCCCAACTCCCATATGTTCATGTTTTGTTTCTTAAATTCCACATACAAGTTAAGTCATATGGTATTTGTCTTTCTGTGACTTATTTCGCTTAACATAATACATTCTAGCTCCATCTATGTCATTGCAAATGACAAGATTTCATTCTTTTTAATGGGTGAATAATATTCCATTTTGTGTTTGTGTGTGTGTATACACTTCTTTATCCATTCATCAGTCGATGGACGTTTGGGCTCTTTCCATAGTTTGACTATTGTTGATAATGCTGCCATACACATCGGGGTGCATGTACCCCTTCGAACCTGTATTTTTGTATCTTTTGGATAAATACCTAGTAGTGCCATTGCTGGATCATAGGGTAGTTCTATTTTTAGTTTTTTGAGGAAGCTCCACACTGTTCTCCAGAGTGACTGTACCAGTTTGCATTCCCATCAACAGTGCAAGAGGGTTCCCCTTTCTCCCATCCTTTGGACTATTGGTTCTCGAAGTATGGTCCTTGGACCTGCAGCATTAATATCACCCGGGAACTTGTTAGAAATGCAATTGCTGGCCTGACACCAGACATACGGAATCAGGTCTTGAGGGGCCAGTAATTTGCATTTTTAAGAGTTCCCAGATGATGCTGATGTTGGTACTGCTGGTCCTGGACCACACTTGGACGAAAAACACTGCTATAGATTAAGATGAAAGATCTAGAAACCTAGGGACTTGTCTTATGAGGACTCCTACCTAGGTGCTTTTTCTACTACTACACCTGCTGCATCCCAGCTCCCACCCCCATCTGCCGCAAATCTTTCCAATCCTTGCAACTCTGCTTATGAGTTTGAGGCCCTCGGCAATTACTCTCAATTGCAATTTAAATGGGACTAATAATAGGATCGACTTTGGGTTCTAACGGAGATTAAACAAAATCTGGGTAAAGCACTGTGCCTGTGCTTTAGAAATGGTAGCAACTGCCATGATTTTTATTAATGTTACTACAAGTGTGATATTTCACCAGAACGAATACCTTTGTAAGTTCTTTGGAACGCCCCTCTTACAATGGGGGATATTCATGGATGATTTAGACATTAAGGCATATCATCACTAACACCCCAACTGGAATGTTTGTGTGACTGGCATGAGCATTTGGCTGAGAGCAGGGTGCTTAGGAAATGGGACCCAGGACTGGTAAAATAGGAACAGAGGAATAAGAGACCAGTGTATGGAACAAGACTTCATTGAGGAAACTCAGAATAGCCGGGGAGAGGGGAGAAGTGGTTGAGGGAGGAAGCAACTGGGAGGCGGGTTGTCAGACAATCTACCTCCTTCAAAATTCCTCTCAGGGCAGCCCCAGGGGCAGGATCTGGAGCTACACCAGGCCTGGGGGTGGGGGTGGGGGGTGCTGCCAGTGCTCTTGTTGCCGTCAAGGGGATGAACACTCAGGTGCCCACAATAAGTGCCCTGAGGGGCTCTCTCAGGCCAGCTGGCAATCGTGGGCACAGGGAGTTTGGGCCCAAATGTTGCTTTGTCTTCAGGGTGACTGCTATTTAGCAAAATTCTGACTATAGCACATCAAACACTCACGCCAGGGACACGGTCCTTTTTTTAATGGAGGTCTGCTACGTCCTTCCTCGAGGAGTCCCGGACCCCTCAGGAAGCGGTTTTATTCTATCTGGCTAGTGCAGCGCGGGTCCCTCGCCCCGCACGGACAGAGACCTTTGCAACTGAATCAAGCGGAAGAAACAAAAGCAGCAAGTTCGGACCCCGTGGGCACGGCCGGCCAGCCAATGGGGCCCCGCCGCTCCCCGGCGGAGTGGTACTATGATGACAGTAGCCAACCAGCGCGCTCCATGCAAATGAGGTACTGTATCCCGCACCCGCCGCACCAGTGCCGTCTGGTTGTTATAGTGATAAACTGAGGCCTTGCCTTTTGGCTTCTTGGGGAAGGAAACGGGAGGGGGTGTGTGGGGGGGTAACCTCTTCACTTCCCCCAGGGAAGACAGAAAGAAGGGGCGAAGAAGGGGGATGGGTGAAGAAGAGAAAAATACGTGACAAAGAAAACATTCTCTGCCTGGGAGGAGACTCACAGAGGGTGTAGAGCTGGAGGGAGCATTCACTGGCCATGCCAGTACTTACCACTGATGCTGAGTCAGAAACAGGTATCCCAAAATCCCTTTCCAATGAGCCTCCCTCAGAAACCATGGAGGAAATAGAGCACACATGCCCACAGCCTCGACTGGTAAGTAAAGACAAAGGATGCAAATGTTATGCTTGGCTATGGCACAAAAGAGTTCCTTCTGCGCCTGCAGCCAGCGAGGAAAACGATGCTTGGAGGATTTTCATGTAAATGAGAATGGAGCTACCGCCTAATCCTTCTCAGCTGTTTATACTTAGCTTCTATACCGGGCGCTGCTCTCAGCTTACAAAGCATTATTGTATTGGCTGGGTAGGAAACGGGCTGTTTGGGCTATGCTGTTTTTCTGCCTTGGGAGGAGGGGATGGCCTTTTTCCTTTTAGGTGTCTTCTCGTCTGAAGATAAAAATCCCACAGTGCGTTTTAAAATGGTATTTGCTTCGCAAAGCTTGGGACGAGTCTGTTGTTAAGTTATAAATTCTAGCTGAGGAACGATTCGGTCCCCAACTCATTTTGGTGCCTAATGCCAATTTTGGAAAAATGAAAACGATATGGAAGCAAAACTTCCCCATTCGTTTGAACATTTCAAAATAAATAAGTAAAAGGGTCCCTCCGTGATGCATTTAGAAGCAAGGTGCATTTTAAACGAATCCTAAGCATTTCCAGAGTGTGCTGGGAGGGTTTGTCTTCAGATAGTAGAAACCTGGGGAAGCTGCATTTACTACTTAGAAACGGGTTGCATGCCTTTAATAATGAAAGTGTGGAAACGGGGGCGCTCGGAGCTTCCTTCCATCTCAGTGACTGGTATCCCAAATTTCATGAGTTGTTTCTGCCCTTGTGCATGATTATTTTAGCAGGTGTGGAAGATGGTTGTCAACCACCTGAGCTTAGTATATCCTCAAGGAATCAAAAACACCAAATGGGTGGTGGGTTTTCAGTGTCCTGAGGTCCTGTGAAAGTTGGAAAGACCTCTCTTCCAACTCTCAAGTTCAAGTGACAGACTAGTTAGAACAATCCTTTTTGTAGTCGTTTCCCCCAAGTTAAAAGGTGCAATATTTTGATTGTCCCAGGAGTTTGACCCTGGGAAGAGGTTTTTAAGAAAGTATTTTGTGATGTAGCATTTTCTGTGAACTCTGTAAATGAAGGCTCACAGATTCTAAGGCCAGCCCATCATGGAACTGCTTTTTCTTCATAAGGGTTACAAGGGTTCAAAGGCAGGCTTAGAACAACTTCCAAAAACATTTGGAATTTCCGAAAACACAAGAAATTATATTAGAGTGCTGTGGGCTTTCGTTCACTGTGTTTCTGTTTTATAAAATATATTTTTCTTAGGGCAGTTTACTATTAATGTGTCCCGCATTTGAGCCACTTACTGAGTGGCATACGTGATGTAGGGCCTATGTTCTCGTGGGATATAAACCATTCCAATAAGTTTCTTACCGCAGGATTCCTCTGAACCACTAAAGAACTCCTGATTGAGCGTTGAAAAAACAACACAAATGACCACTTAAAGCCTGTAACAAAGATGGTGCGAAGATGGTGCAGGGGAGAGAGAGGCAGCATCAAATTCCAGTTTGTATCACTTGACTCTCCTGCTCACTTCTTTTCCTTCCCTTTTTGCCTTTGAACTCTTCTGCCCCTTGGTTGATTCTGAGAGGGTGGGCAGAGGAAGTCAAGGGAAGGAAGAAAGTTGAAGTACTTGGCACTGTCACTTGTGACGTCTCATCCCGGAGGTGGCTCTAAAGAGTCCTGCAAAGCTGGCAAGGTTACACCTGCACCTCTGTGCTGTTTTAGAAATAAGGAAATGGATGCTCAGAGAGGGTGAGTGACTTTCCCAGAGTCACACTGCTTCGAAGGAGTTGAGCTGGGATTTGAAGATCCCAAGTGGAAGATCTTTCCTGTACAACACACCCTGGAGTGAGGTACATTCCCTTCCCATCTTTTTGCCAGTTCTAACCTAAAGTAAGTGCGGGTGTGTATACAGAAGCTGAACTGGTAAAGTAATGGCTTCGGTCTACCTTTGATTAAAACACACATACACACACACAAAAAAAAAAACTTTACAGGGGGCGCCTGGGTGGCTCAGTCGGTTGAGCCTGTGACTCTCGGGTTCAGCTCAGATCATGATCTCACTTGTCGTGGGTTCCGGCCCCACGTTGGGCTCTAGGCTGACAGTGCAGAGCCTGCTTGGGTCTCTCTCTCCCTCTCTCTCTGTCCCTCCCCCACTTGTGCTGTCTCTGTATCTCTCAAAATAAGTGAATGACCTTAAGAAGAATTAAAAAAGCTTTCCAAGTTGTCTATCATTGTCATGGGCTACTGAAAATTTGGTCGGTTTAAATCAGGGCTGCAGCCAATTTATAATCCACTACTCAGGTTTTAGAAACCCCTTTTCGCAGCAAACTTTGATCACTGTAGGGGTATATTCTAAGTTTGGATTTACACTTGAGGGCTGGACTTTCCCTTGCTAGTGATTTTACTTGAACAGCTAGGCTCATGTTAACCACTTAATAACAAAGATTGTTGAAGAGAGAGTGGCGAGGGAAAATGTCAAATAGCATTTCTTTTTATGGTTTTTAGTAGTTTCTGTTGATCCTTAGCTTTGCTAATATCCTCACATTTCAAATTGCATAAATTCTTTGTTATGCCCAGCACCCACGCATAATGATCAAAATCGCACATGGGTCACTGGTGCCACAACCGTCAGCAAGGTATGACTGCTGAGTTCCAAAGTTACTTAAAGTTCATGAAAAACTTAAGAGATTCCCCTCCAGAGGACAGGATCCTTCTCCCACTTATTTTCAAACGTGAATTCATACAGTTTAGAGGAAACAGGACTCAGTAACAAAACATCATCTTAAAGTAGCGGGTGCCGGGGTGTTTCAGTCAATTGAGTGTCCGAATCTTGATTTCAGCTCAGGTCATGATCTCGTGGTGATCGGTGATCGTGAGATTGAGCCCCGACGTGCTCAGCGCTGAGTGAGGAGCCTGCTTGGGATTCTCTCCCTTTCTCCCTCTCCCTCCTCCTCCCTCCCTCTCCCTCTGTCTCTCTCGCCTGATCACACATTCTGTCTCTCTCTCTCTAAAACAACAACAACAAATTTTTAAAGTAGCAATTAGCAAAGTAGTTCTCTTTTTATTAGCTGAGACCCACCTTGGCTCCCCAAACTCACTCTGACTTTACCTAGGGATATGGAAGAGGAAATTTCTGGGTAAATAAAGGGCCATAAAGCTTTACTGCAAGACCTGGAGTGTGCACTTAGGTTGCTGAATGCCATTGTCTGTAAGTAAAAATTTTATTTAAATCTCAGCAGTTGTGTCAAATGCCCTTTTGTAATGAACTGTGCTCTCTTTTTAGTGTGGCACTTGGAAAGCTGTGCGCAGTGTTCCTGTGTCTATGTGCGTTTGCCTATATATTTTCCGCGAAGCTTCTCTTGTGATCCTGCTGAACTCAGCCCACGTTGATTGAGTACCTACTACATGTTGAGCTCTGAGCCCTCAAGCAGTTTGTGATCTGGGGATTCTAGAAGAGACTGGCACATAAACAGATAGTTTACCTACAGGATGATAAGGGCACTGTGTGCTGAGAGGTGTGTTATCAGGTGCATTGGGGGCAGGAAGGAGTGTGGTGACCTCTCCACGAGTCAGTTTCCTGGGGAACGCGGAGTAGAAGCCAGTCTTGTCATCACTGTATCTCTGGCCTCTAATACAGAGCCTGGCATAGCCCTTTAAGGAAATGAGGCGTGAAGCTGGTGCACATAAATAAACGGGCCTTAAAACAATCTTTATTTTATATCCTTGTAACTAGCAAATTGATAAGGATATTGAGGGTGCAGTGCGGTCATGTTCAAGGGGAAATTTTTCTGAAAGGAATATTTATAGTTTTTCCACCTGCCTTCTTTTTCGTTGAAAAAATATATAAGAAAGGAGCCGCGTAAATAGAATTAAGTAACGCTGATTAAATTAGAAAAGAAATAACAAAATTACCTAGGTTTTCTGATCAAGCTTCTATCTTGGGATGTAATCGTATTACCCCTACTACTTTACCATGGTGCTCAGGTTTGGGATGTGTCTGACAACTCTTCTTTCCATCGTTACAGCGTTTATTCTTGATCCTTCACTTGTCCCTTATTTGCTATTTTCTTGCTTCAACATGATGCAAGGTGACTCATAAGCTTGGCTGTCAAGGAGAGAAACTGAGTGGTCAGGGGTGGTGTGGATGTACTAGCCCTTCTCCAAGACCCAATTCCTGAGGGGTGAGTACCCCTTGTGGGCAAGGACAGTGCCTTCATATCTCCCCAGCTCTCAGACTGTGCCTAGACAAATCCTCCAGGTCCAGCAAGTACCCCATGAACCCTTTTGAATAAGGCCCAGCCCTCCCCCCGCCCCCCGCCCAAAGCTGTCTGCTTAAGGATTTGGTTGACGACCTTGGTCAAGTTCTTCTAGGAGTGCCTTGTACTGTCAGAAGGAAGTTGTAATTCTAGCCTGCAATAGTCACTTCCATGAAGATGGGTGTACCACGAACCAACTGAAAAGGCCTTGGAAATAAAAAAAAAAGGGGGCTGGTTCGATACGCCACATTAGCAGGAGTTCATTTCGGGCTTGACTTCAAAGTGGAGCAGTGCCAAGAGACTGCTGTCTTGAAGAAGGTGCATTATGTCAATTGGGAGGTAGGATGCTCACCCGCTGATGATCAAAAAGATGACTGGATTTCCAGAGACATTGGTGGCTTCCTTTAGTAGTATCACCATCTATTTAACCCCTCAGAGCAGCATATATTTTAAAAGGGAGATACTTAATGTTCTGTGTTGGTGAAAGTAAATATGAGTTTCCTTGGGTATTTACTGTGGTCAGCTGGAATCATGCCCAAGGTTATTATCAGACATTTTCCTGTTGGTTTCAGTCCGAATGCAGCTTCCATTTCTTGCAGATCGATACTAGCCAGGTGTATTGTTGAACATGGAACCAGTGAATTAGTTTCCTCCATTCTCTTAAGTTGGTTCTTGTGCCAGCCCCCCATTTGCCTAATGCTAAAGTCCTTATGGAAGAAATAAATCTCAGTTGGTAAGAAGATGGGTAGGTTCTTTGTTTCATTTTGGTGTTTGAGCGTGTAGAAATGAGAAGGTTGTGTGTGTCTTCACCCAGGCAGTGAGGAGGATTTAAAGCTGATTCAGTGATGCAGGGCTTTAGAAGGTAACAGAGAAAACTCAGTCCCCTGTCAGCCGGTTCCAGTTAGCCAGCCCGAGAGCAAGTTCTCTGTGTAGTAATGCACCAGGTGCTG
The DNA here is from genome assembly GCF_016509475.1 of Prionailurus bengalensis. Lineage (NCBI taxonomy): Eukaryota > Metazoa > Chordata > Mammalia > Carnivora > Felidae > Prionailurus > Prionailurus bengalensis. The sequence continues at coordinate 20,852,965 of NC_057361.1, read as the reverse complement.
TGGGGAAGAGTAAGAGAAGTAATTCACAGCCCCTACCCTTGAATATCATGTCCACTTAACAGGAGACCGTAGTTTGGGATGTGGAAGCATGCCAGGATGCTGAAATCCCTTGTGAGAGAGGTTTTTTTTTTCTTTTTGGTACATTTGACATTAATATATTGGACTTTACGTACCTTATAAGCTGCATTTTGTCCACTGAGCAGAAGTGCTTCCCAACAAGGGAGACTCCATTGACAAGACCCCCAAGTTAAGACAGGTCCCTGCCTCTGAGGAAAACATGCAACTTGCTGATCCCAAAACATTTTTGGACACGGAGAGGACCAGTCTACTTTTGAGGGGATCTTAAGTCCCCAGTGTAAGCGGCAGACTCCAGCCTCTAGACCAGTGCTGTCCAGTAGAAATACAATTTAAAATGTTCTAGTAGCCAGGGTTTAAAAAGTTGAAAAAGGTGAAGTTAATCTTAATATGTTCTGTTTAGCCTGATATATCCAAAATATAATCATTTCAACATTAATCAATATCAAAATAATGAGTGGGGTATTTTATATTCTTTTCTTGATAGTAAGTCTGAGATCCAGTGTGTATATTATATTGGAACACATCAAAATTCAGACTAGCCACTTTCAAGTGCTCGGTAGCCATATGTGGCTATAGAGGGAGCTTAGACACCTGCACAGGCCTGTAGAGAGAGAGAGAGCTCTGCAAAGCCGCAATGATAAATACATGTCATGTTGCATAGCACACACACACACACACACACACACACACACACGTATATTTACTCAAAGCTAAGAAACTACTTCATACTTTGCACTTGTAATATTTTCTTTGCTACCCTATCCTCTTTTGGTTTGGAGACCATTGTAGTGATGTAGATGAGAATTATTAAGTTTGAAGTTACGGATGGGGCAGTGGAGAAGGAGAGAACTGCATGAATATGGGAGACACTAAGGAGGTAAGCATCCCAGGATTTGATAACTGAGTCTGAGGGTTGGTCAGTATCAAGGAAGATTCAGTTTTCTGGCTTCCTTGAGTGGGTACCATCACTGACGTGAGAGTATTAGGGGACAGTAGGTTGTGAGAGTTGCATTGGGGATAGCATGCAGACTTCTGTTTGGAGGTGTCTACTTAATGTTTGGTTTTGGAACTCGGGAGAGAGTTCTGAGCTGGAGATGTAGATGTGGGAGAGGTCAGTGTGGAAGAGATGGAAGTGAAATTGATCGGAATGAAATGGAGTCAGACAGTTTCTGGACCAAGACCATGGTAATTGAAATGGAAATGGTTAGCTAGCAAGAGCGCCTCAGGATAATCCTACTACAAGTAATTCGAGAAGATAACTGACCCTGGGCCATACTATCAGGTTCTTAGAAGGGGAGAAATAGAAGAGCTGTAATTAAAGCTATTAGAAGGCTCCTTATAGCTGCCTGTATCTATGTGAAATCTGGTTAAATTAATCTACTCTATCCCAGAATCTCCAGAATCGAGCCCTGAGGGACACCATTTATTATTTTTTTAAGCTTATTTATTTATTTTGAGAGGGAGGCCAGAGAAAGGAGAGAGAGAGAATCCCAAACAGGCCCTGCATTTTCAGCTTGGAGCCCAATGCGGGGCTCGAACCCATGAACCTTGAGATCACGACCTGAGCTGAAAGTGAGTCAGACCCTTAACCAACTGAGCCAGCCAGGCACCCCCTGAGAGACACCATTCAAAGAGCCAGTAGAGGTGGATCATGAAAAGAAGACAGAGAGGTACTTCTCAAATATCTGGGAAATCAGGCGGCCAATGGCAGGGTGCGTTCTGTGGTGGGAATGTCCAGTAGAACCAAATGCAGCAGACAGATCAAACGAGATACTGAAGCAAAGGCTCCTTTGGATTTAGAAAGAAAAGGTCACTGGTGATGTTTCAGTGATGTCATGGGAGCAGAGGCCGGATGGCAGTGAGTTGAGGAGCTTTTAGAAGGTGGGGAAGTAGAAGGTTGCCTGAGAAGATAAGCAGATAGAATGTGTAGGATCCAAAGGTGGATGAATCAGGATTTAGGGTTGAGAGAGGCCAGCTTTTTTCTCTTCTTCCTTTTTCATCTCATTCTTCCCAACATCTGTCCAGTGTGCCAAGGCTTTTGGTTGGCTCATTCTTTGAAGCTGGTAGTAACTCACACTTACATGCAAATGGCAAAGAGCCAGTGAGAGAAGGTGAAAGCGATAGGGGGAAAATTGAGGGGGGAATGAGTCTTGGGCTGTGGAGACATTGGGCTCTAGTGAACAAGTGGAAGAATTGGTTTCAACTAGAAGAGACATTTCTTTCACTGGCAAGCTGGCAAGGATGTTTTGGGTAAGAAGTTTTAAAGGGGGAGGGCATTGAATGTTGAAAGCCTCTCTATATGATAGGCTCGGATTTCTCTCTAAGGTGGAGGTGAAGTTAGTGGCTTGGTTCTAGCAGGTGCAGAAGTGTAAATATGGGATAGCCTGAGAAGTTGGGTCCAACCCCGGAGTATTCCTCTCCAGAGGCCTCCAGGCTAGGGTGGGAATAGAGAAGGGTGGAAAGGCTGAGCGGTTCCTGATGAGACAGGGTTCCAAGGAGAGAAAATGGATCTGTCCCATTATGGCCTCTGGGGCTCCACACCAACCCCCAGGATCAAGAAAGATGTAGATTTGGAGCTTCCAGGGGAAGTGGGCTGGCCCACCGCAGAAGGGTGGGGCCTGGCAAGACAAGAATGCCACAGCCTAGTCTCTGCTCATTGGAGCCCACACTTTCCTTCCAACGTCAGTTTTACCAGTGAACTACTCTGTGGGCTTAAGCAAATCACTTCTCATCTCTGGACCCCAGTTCTGTCACTCATGACGGATTGGATAGATGATCTTTGCCAGCCCCAAGATGGTGATTCCAGCTTCCCTCACCACGGAGCATGCTCCACCCCACTGTGTTCTGTTTGATCTCTTGCTTCTCTCAAAAAGCAGGGCTACCCCACTCCTCCCCTCCTTTTGGTTTTATCCATTTGGGGTAAAAACAGGTTGAATGATCTTATGGCAGGACACATTGGCTAAATACGAATAACAAATGCTGGCAAAAGACTCTGGAACTTTACATTAGTAAAAGAAACAAACCTGTTGTCTTCCAACTTTATTCTTCAGATGCTTCTTCAGAAAGGTTGAGTGTATTCTAAATCATATGTGGAACATTCTAGTCATTGTCCAAAGAAACCTAGCTTGAATCTCTTCTTAATGTGAATGATGACCCCCTAATTGATCTATCTCCTAACACTAAAGTTCGAAATACTGGGTTTTCTTTGAGTCAAGGCAGTATGGCATTGAGCTGTAGGGGCCTTGTCTAGCTGAAGCCAGCCACATCAGCTCACTGCTTCTGGTTAAAGTCCAGCAGTGCATCAGGCCATAGTCTTGGAACTCTTGAGTCTTTTGCTCATACCCACACAAAGAAAGCTTCTTGGTGCCTCTTGATGGGAAAAAAATGTAGAAAAAGGTTTATTCCGTCTGAAAACTGGGGGTGGGATGAAAAGGAGAAAACAAGGAAGGTAGGAACAGACCCAAGTCGTTGCAAGCTAGGCCTATTTTCTTCCAATAATCTCCCAGGTAACAGCCTCTACCTTGCTAGGATCTGATTACCCGTTGCTGGCCTCAGACCATAGCATTATTGTTTTAACATTCCTACCTTCCTCTTTATCCCAGCAGGAGACATGTTGTATGGGAGGCTGGGGAAGCTGACCTTGCTTGGGGATAAAGAGACAGTTTAAGACTCAACAGTCTTGAAGGCACACTTGAAACACAGTGATTAGAAAGTAAAGCAGCAAGCCCTGTTAGTGTGCGCCTGTGTAATAATGGGCAGGGCCACACGAGGCCAGCCCATGGAGCTGGATTCATTTTCATATAATCTCCTCACTTCCACCAAAGCGTGTGACTTGATGTTTTTGTTTTCCACTTCGTAATTCGTGCACGTTGAACCTGACATAAGTGTAACAGGGAGCTGACGGCGATTTAAGCTGGCATTTAAGAAGAATAGCAACAATAATAATAGGTTAATAGAAGCCCCGTGAATGATGTGTACAGCCTGTTGCCAACCAAATGATGCTGGAAGCCTATTCCTGGTACCTGCCGGCTTCTGGGCTTCATGTCTAGTGTCTGATTTTGACGGTAGGCACAGTCACATGACACGAAATCCTATTGTACCTCCAAATTGTTCAGTTACGCGGGAATTGTTCTATACTGGGCTTAAGACTAGTGGTCTCATTCATTGCCCTCTGTGGGCAAATGGGGGACTGGTGCACCCTGTGTTAGGCACTGTGCTGGTGCCCTATGTGAGTGACCTCGTTTAACCAGGCTGCAGGCCTATAAGATAAGGATCACTATTCCCTGTGTTAGAAATAAGGAGACCAAGAGTTAAGTAATTCCCCAAAGATCAAGCACACTGATAAAGCTGGGATTTAAAGTTAGGTTTGTCTGACTTGTAAAGCCCCACGTTGCCACTACACACAGTCCCCCAGCATCAGTGAGCAGAGAATCACCTGCTCAGGCTTCCGGGGGAGTGGGAAGCAAGGTGTTTGTGCATGCACTTTGAAAAATGCTGTATTTAGCTCTCCCGTGTCACATTGTCCGCCTTTGGGACCAGGAATGGAAACAATTTCGATGTCTAGGCTCTTGGTAGTAAATTTAGAAACTCAAAGTAAAGATTTTTGACCCGGTGTACCTACTCCTAGGAAACTTGTACATATGGCCACAAAAGATGAGTAGTAGGATGTTCTTAGCAGCATTATTCGTAATAACTCCAACTGGAAACTACCCAGATCCCCGGCAGAAGGAGAATGGATAAATAAATTGTTGTATTTTCACACAATGAAATGCTACCTGGCAATGGAGCATGAAGAGTCTACAACTACCTGCAAAAATATGGATAAATCTCACAAACAGAATATCGAATGAAAAGAAGCCAGTAACAAAAGAATATGCATTACAGGATTCCACTTCTATTAAATATTTTAAAAATAGGCAAGCCAATCTGTGAGGTTAGAAGTCAGGATAGCAGAAGGAGCACAAGACGGATGCTGGCAGTGGTAGTTTACTTGATCTGGGTGCTGCTGCGTATGTTCATTCTGTGCACGTCCAGAGTTCCACACTTAGGATCTCTGCACATTGCCGTACATGTATTGTTCTTTAATACAAAGTTGGAAGGTGCTGTGACCACAGTAATGGAGAGAGGGGATACTCAGCAACAGATTGAGCATTTCACATAACTCTGGTGATCTCACAGATCCTGTTCTAAGGAATGGTATCCAATCCTACCTGCAGTTACAGCTCTGGTCTACGAACAGAGCTTTGCTCTGCTCCTGGGTCAGCACCCAGCCTCGAAGAGAGCATAGGTAAGCTGCGGAACCACACTCGCCTTGCTTCTAGTACCTTGTCTAGCCTTAGTCAGGTTATCTGTGAATTAAAAGCCATGGTGCCCAATCTATGTGTGTTTTATAACAATGGCCTGGCCACACAGTCCGTTTCTAGACTCAGAAGGAGGTGGACGGGATTGGTTAGGTAGCAAGAGGGACTCTGGATAATCCTTTTATAGGGCAAATTCTAGGAAACGACTGACCCGAAACCATCCTATCATGTTTTTTAAGGGAAGAAAAATAGAAGAGCTGTAACTAAGCTAAAGAAATCCTCCCTGTATCTGCCTATCTCTATATGAGATCTGATTAAATTAATCTACATATCCCACAGTCTTCCAGGATAGAATCCTGAGAAACAGTTTTTAAAGGTCCAAGAGGAAAGGTATTGAAAGGAAGACAGGCATTTCTCAAATAGGTGGGAGTTTGGTTCTAAGAGCAATGTGGTTGGTTCATTGATAGTTAGATGTGGGGGGTTTTTTTGTTTGTTTCCATAAAATACTGTTTTTATTAAAGAAGTCATCCACTCTGCACAATCAGTCTTCTTTGGAACATCTTTCTTTGGAAAATCTTCTTTGGAAGATCTTCCCTTCAGTGGCTCACGAAAAAAGGGGGGGGGGGATTATTATTGAAATGAAATCTAGCAAATACCTCAGGCTGCAACATTTTAGAAATATCTGTACTTCCGTCCAACTTTACAGCAAACCTCCCACACTGCATAATTTGTTCTAATGCTTGTTTCTTCCAGTCTTCAGCAATGTTTTCTATATGTCTTCTAAATATATTTGCTGACAAAGGAATGCGTTTTAGTTTGACACCAATTTTTTCCCCATGTACTAGAGCAGCCAGCTGTACTGTGGCATGAAGAGCAGGTGCTTCTGCAATGGTATGAGACTTTTGGTTTTTCTTTATTGAATTACGGAAATTTGAAAAAGGCTTCTGCCATTTATCATTACATGCAACAGTATTTTGTGAAGGCCTGGATTGAGTATCACGTCTTGAAACATCACTGAAAAAATCCTAGAGATTTTTCTTCATGTTCTGGATGCTTTGCTTTTAAGTATCATGGTAATTACAGTAGCTTCGTATGATCGTAACCTAATAACTCAAGGTACAATATACGCTCCAGGTGAAGTTTAATGCTAATGGCAGCAGATATTTCAAATAGTCCTCTTTGTGATAATCGTCCATTCAGCTGTCTTCCTGTTGATCTGATTAGGTCTTCGTTGTTCATACCTGATAACGTGGCTGATGCAAGACACCTACAAAGGGCTCTTGTTCGCTCGTGCTTGTATTATTTTCGCTTTCCTATTTCATTATGGAAAGTGTTTTAAGCCAATTGGTGATCCTGTGAGCATTGGTTTAGTTAAAACTAGGTAACATAATCTATAAATGCCCTTTACCAGGCCCACGCAAACTGCATTAAATTACAATAAGCTAAAAGCAAATGAAAATGTCAGGGGATCCAGACCCCCCTTCTCAGCTGTACACTTTGCATGTTTCCTTAAGGACACTTCACGGACGTGATGTTGACAGAGATAGGGCACTGTATCAACCTGCATGTTAGAATTAGATGTCAGTAACGCATCTTGTTTTTTAACGTGAAAAATAAATCTAAGCCCGAGTGTTGTTCTCTAATGGATTGTCTCGCCTGTCCCACATTAGAAATCCCTGGTCTCCAGATTCTACATCTTGGCCTTGGATCCAGCAGTGAGGGGGAGGACCGCATTTTCAGGCTCCGTGTTTGGCCTCTTATAGAAATGCTCTCTTGAACTGCTTTTTGGTTCTGAGGCTGTGCTTTACCTCATAACGGTACTTTGAGCAAACAAAAAAACAGGGTTTTCTTTATTAGGGCGTTGTTGTTGAGTATGCTGGTCCCACTACCGAGCATCACCTAGCATGCCCCTTCCGGCAGCACCACTGGAGCAAAGGCTATAAAATTCGGCCTCAGGAAACGCAGTGCTTCTCCTCAGGATCTATTTTGGGTTTTTGCTTACGGACGATATTAACTTTGTCTCTCTCTTTGCTCTGACTGCTTAGAGCTTAAAGTCATTTTTGTGATCGGCCTGAAATGTGGAGAAGTGGGATAGGGATTCCTGTATGCTCGTTTCCCTTCTGACCTTTGTTGAAACCGCATTTCCTCCCTCAACCCAGATCTTGCAACTATTCAACTTTCAAATCTTTTTTTTTAAGTCACCTCAAGTCCTTTGAGGAAGAAGATGGGATATGAATAAGATATACGATTGTTATTGATGTTCATTATAAACTCCTTAAGCTCAGTTGCTTAAGAAAAATGGACTTAGGGTATGGACTTTTTAAATCTTGAGGTAAAAATGATTCTTTTCTCTTGTCAGCATCCTCTATGCATTTCGTGAATCTAAGATGCCCTTGATTATGAGATACAGTCCCATTGCAGAGATGTTACAATGTCAGAAAATTGCCGATACTGGTTTTAAGACATTTCTCGTAAGACCCCTCTCCTCATCTCAGAGATGTTAACATGTGGGGGAAAACATACATTTTAGGATAAATGAATGTATTATTTAGAGTACATTTCAGAAAGTGACACATGGGTGGTGTGGGGGGTTAGGGCTTGTGGGCGGTCAGTGTTTTAGGGAAGCCTGGATCCCTAGAGCATAATAACATTTCTGTTATCCCAACATTTCTTGGGTCGCTGGAAGGGCAGAAATTGCTAGCCTGACCTAGGTGCAGGTGTTCACACATTGGTTTAAAAAATGTGACTATAAATGACATACATTGTACTGTGACTATAAATGACACAGCTTTTGTAGAGGCTAATTCACCAACACATGTTAAAATGTTCTGCAAATATTTATCTCGAAAATGTTCATACCCCTGGTCTAAGTAATTCAGCTTCTAGGCATCTATCCTAAGGAAATAATCAGAGGCTCAGAGCTATGTTTAGAATGTTACTTATATTACTAAAACATAAACAACTTCATATTCAACAACAGAGAGATATCTAAATACATTACGGTTTTTCTGTTCAGGGGCATGCTGTATAGCTATCAAAATTAGCGAGAGTTAAATGGGAAATAAAATGTGTGCCTCCTGCTCATGTGGCTGTGTACCTAAAACTTCTCTAAAAAATAAAGTCTATTAAAAACAATGGGAGGGTGTTTTGCAGGAGTATGGACTCTTGAGAGGGTGGGGGGCTGTCACAAAGTGGCCATGGCTGGTGCAGTTAGAGCAGCTGGGGTCTCATTATACATCCTGCTCGGACTGCTGTCATTGGCGTTGGGTAGGCCAGGCCTCGGGGAGGCTGTTCAGCGTAGCCGATGACCAGTTACCCAGAATCCTTGGAAAAGGAAATGACTTTACTGAAGGGGCCATTCTTCAAATGTATCTTACTGCTTAGCTTGCCCATTGCCTACTCGTTCTCATTTTGGGATACCTGCTAATCTCTCCTCTCGGGCCCTGCACCAACCAGCATTGGCCTCCAGGCCAACCAGGGCAGCTCCTTTCACAGCTAAACTTGATTGGCCTGTATTGTATTTCCTGGTGCCACTTGCACCTTCAAAATAGAAACATGAACAGATAAATTAGGTGCTCCTGCTTCCCTCCTATCTTTTTAATTTAACATTCTCTCTCTGAGATATGATGCCCCTACTTTTCATTGTCTTGCCTAAAAGAGTAATGCTTGGGAATTTTAGGCTCAGGGCTAGGGAGAATGGGAGATAGAACCACCAGATAATACCCTTAAAATAGTGAGGTTTAAGTCTAAATGACATAATAAAGTAATCATGACATACTGAGTGGAAAAAACCGTTCATGTAGATAGGATTCCAAAGTTGTTAATATGTATGCATATCAGAAAGCCCTAAAAGAAATATAGAGAGTGTTAACAGTGGTTATATTTGGAAAGTGGAATTATTGGTGAATTTTGCTTTCCTTTCTTTATTTCCCCAAGTTTTCTGTAGGATATATCATGATAAGAAAAAGTTATGCATTATATTTCTTATTCAGTTTAGTCTTTATGAATAAAATCATTATCAATAATTCTCTCTCCAGTTTCTTATCAATAATTATTTTCTCTCTAAGGACTTTAAATTCCTCCATTCAACAAATGTCTTTTGAGAACCTTCTGTCTGCCAGATACTGCCCTAGGAATTAGGGATATAGCAGTGAGGAGGATACAACAGACCAAGTCCCTGTTTTCTTTTCTTTAAAAAAAATTTTTTTAATGTTTATTTATTTTTGAGAGAGAGGATTGGACAGAGAGAGAGAGAGAAAGAGAGAGAGAGAGAGAGAGAGAGAGAGAGAGACCAAAAGCAGGGGAGGGGCAGAGAGGGAGGGACACAAAAAATCCCAAGCAGGCTCCAGGCTCTGAGCTGTCAGCACAGAGCCCTATGTGGGGCTCGAACTCACGAACTGCGAGATCATGACCTGAGTCGAAGTTGGACTCAACCAACTGAGCTACCCAGATGCCCACCAAGTCCCTGTCTTCTTAGAGCTTCCAGTATTCAGGGGAGATTGGCCATAAATATATAGTGTCTCCTTATTAAACAACCAGGACCTTGCCTCAGCCTGAACTCATGCCCTTAGCTGAATGAATGAATTGAGTCTAGTGGCTTTAAATAGCATTTATACTGTATGGTTTCTTAACCTGGATTGCTAGCTTAGTTCTCTGTCCCCAGCTTTAGACTTGTAAATCCAACTGCCTACCTGATGTCTCCACTGGGAGATCTAACGGGTATGTCACACCAAATGTGTGAGAGCAGAATTCTTGATTTCTCCATCCTGTCTATCCCACTCTCACACCTACTCTTCCAGCGTCTCCCCATGTTAGGGAGTGGTGATGCCATCTTTCCACGTCTTCAGGCCAGTGACTTTGGAGTTACCTTGACTTCTGTCAGTTTTTTTTACACTCTACATTCAGTAAATTTCAAATTTTGTTTATTCAAAATCTATCCAAAATCTGACTACTTGTCACTACCTCCCCTGCTCTCACCCTGGTCCCAGCCTCCAGCTACCTACTCTTGCCCAATGAGTACACCAGTTCCCTTAGTGGTTTTCTTGCTCCTGCCTTTGACCTTTTAGAGTTTAACCTCAATGTAGCAGCCAGGTGGTCCCATTAGGACTAAGTCAGGTCATCTTACTCCCTGTGCAAAACTCTCTCATGGCTCCCATCTTCCCAGTGGAAAGCCAGTCTTTAGAGCATCCTAAAAACCCCATACCATTGGGTTCCTCCCATCTCCTGCCTTGTACCTCACCTCTCTGGCTGTATCTCCTACTACTTTTCTTTTTTTGTTCACCTTCTCCAGGCATACTGGCCTTCTTGTTATTCCTGGAAGAAGCTGGGCATGCTACTGCCTCAGGGCCTTTGCACTTGATGTTTCCTCTACCGGGAGAGTTCTTTCTCTACATGGCTCAACTGATCCTTTATATATTGATACATATATCAGCTCCCTTGGCTATCCTATTTACAGGTAAACCCTGTGCATTCTTTATCCCCCTTCCTTGCCTTTCACATTCTTTGTTGTTGTTGTTTATCTTTAAGGATCACAAAGACAGGATCTTTTTGGTTTTGTTTTTGTTTTTTTCCTCATATATCCTTAGAACCTAAAACCAGTGCCTGGCACACAGCAAGCCCTCAAGTAGTATTTGCTGGATGTTGGGAAAGTGAATAGAGAGTAGATAGTATGAAGATAACTTAAATTGTTTTTAAAAGCTCAAATAAATTTTAAATGTTCCATATACCTGAGAATAATATCATTTAGCAGTTAGTTTATAAATAATAGTTGTTATTTTTTTAATGTTTATTTTTTTTGAGAGAGAGAGAGAGAGAGAGAGAGAGGGACAGTGTGTGAGTGGGGGAGGGGCAGAGAGAGAGGCAGATACAGAATCTGAAGCAGGCTCCAGGCTCTGAGCTGTCAGCACAGAGCCTGACATGGGGCTTGAACTCACAAACTGTGAGATCACGACCTGAGCCGAAGTCGGATGTTTAACCGACTGAGCCACCCAGGCACCCCTAATAGTTGTTATTTTTAAAAGTACTCCTCTTTTCCTGTTAGACTCCTTTTCCCCTCGACATTTGGAACACCTGATCCTGGATTAGATTTCCTGCATCTCTGAATTCCCAAGATAGGAGATATTTCTTTAAATTTATTTTAAAATTAGATAAATTGTGGGGTGCCTGAGTGGCTCAGTCGGTTAAGTGTCCGACTCTGGGTTTTGGCTCAGGTCATGATCTTACGGTTCTTGAGTTCAAGCCCTGCATAGGGCTCCACACTGACAGTGCAGAGCCTGCTTGGGATTCTCTTTCTCCCTCTCTCCCTCAAAATAAATAAACAAACTTTAAGAATAAAATAAGATAGGGGGCCCTGGGTGGCTCAGTCAGTTGAGCATCCTACTTCAGCTCAGGTGATGATCTCATGGTCGATGAGTTCGAGCCCTGCATGGGGCTCTGTGCTGACAGCTCAGAGCCTGCAGCCTGCTTCGGATTCCGTGTCTCCCTCTCTCTCTGCCCCTTCCCCACTCACGCTCTGTCTCTCTCACTCTCAAAAATAAATAAATGTTTTAAAAAAATCAAAATAAATAAAATAAGATGAATTGTATAAGTGTAAAAATAAAATAACAGACACAAATGGAGTGAACAGTAAAAACATCCTTTCATCTCTTCTGCCCATGTGGTCTTCTTCCCCCAGTTAATAATTTGTTGTATATCCATCCTTCTTGGCCAGTGCTGTCCAAGAGAACTTTCTGTGATAATAGGAATGTTCTATATCTATGCTAATACTGTAGCAGCCACTAGCCACATTTGGTTGTCAAGCACTTAACATGTGGCTAACGTGACCGACAAAATGAGTTTTTAATTTTATCTCATTAATTTCACCGAAATGTAATTTGAATTTAAGTAGGCACATGTGGCTAATGACTACCACATCGGACAGCACAGTTCTAAACTATTTCTACAATTAGCTATTTTTCTCTCTCTTTAAGCATATGATATCATACTATACAACATGTGTACATATTATACTTCTTTCTCTGTCACTTGCTTTTTGCATTTAGCAAAATGTCCTAAAAATTGTTCCTGGTCTGTACATACATATCTGTGTCACTGCTTTTAATGGTGCCTATTACTTCATAATATGTGCATGCCATACTTAGCTAAGTGAAAAATAGATCTTTCTTGGTGCCGAGCGATGTGCTAGGCCTCCTTTGTCTCCACTCCACTGGCATCTGTCAAGCCTCTGCCGCAGCTGCCTGGGCTGAGCCTCTGCATAATCACAGACAGAGTCCAAGAATCCAGGGATTTACATATGTTGGGCCTACAGTCAAGTGTAAAATCTACCGTTTCTTCCCTGTCTTCAAAAGACTAACATAATTTGATCCCAAATAAAATCATGCCTTAAAAACTATGTTCAACTGGCAAACACAAACCTAACAGAATGAGACTGAGGACTGAGATTTTGTGATGTGTTTTTCTAATTCTGAATTTGCAGTTCGAAAGCTGGGGAGTCCTGAGTCAAAAGGGCTGCCTGGGAAAAGTCGATTTGTTTCTGCGGTCCTGTTCTTATCTCTTTCACGTATCGTGGTGAACAAGTTGTAACGTTGCTATAAAATTCTTTCCTACTGGAGGACATTCTTGGGATGGTTATGACTTTATTAACTATGAGTAATTCACTTTTCAATTGATCTCTGTGCTTCTAACATGCCTCATCAACATGTGCTAGTGAACATTTATTGAGCCTGGCAGCCGTACTCTTATATATACTGTATCAGCCAAGGCGCTGTCGAGACACAGACGGCTCATTCTAAACGGGAAATATGAAAAGAGGTTAATAAAAGGGACTATTTACCAGGGTGCGGGCGTTTCAGGAAACCTCAAGGGATAGTGTGCACCCTAGGCCTGGAAATGTTAGGGGTTGTCACTCCTAGGCATGAAGGAAGGGGAGAGTGTGGTCGCCGGAACTTGGCAGGGCACTGTGTGAAGAGGGGCCTCTCACCACAAGCTGTGCATATCGGTAAAAGGACAGAAACAACACATGCTTCCTAGCAGTGAGGAGGCCAGGTGGAAAGATACCCTAAGGTCACTCTTGCCCTGCCCTCTGGGGTTTTGCTTACTTGTCATGGATCCAGCTCAACTTGAAGCAGAAAGGCAATGTAGCCTATTGGTGCCCTCCATACCGGAAGCCATCCAGAGAGGAGTAGAGAAGAGCAGGAGAGAGTGGATTCTGGAGAAATAGAAGGAAGATATCACTTAGACATACATCACTTCATTTACTCCTTACAGTAGCTTCATGAGGTAGATTATTTCATTGGATAATCAAATAGGTGAAGATACTGAAGGTTAGTTTAAGGACCAGCAATGTTTTTAAAAACCATGTTTAAAAAATAAAATGGGTGTCAGCTTGCTGTCTGATTGATCCAGTTGTCAGTCATTGATGCGGGAGTACCGGTTCTATCCCCCCCCCTTTGTTTACATTCAACTGACATTTGCATTGTATACTTTATGTAACGTCCAATTTAAAAAAAAAATAATAATTATTTTAAGCGATCTCGACATCTAATGCGGGGTTTGAACTCATGACTCTGAGATCAGGAGTTGCATTCTTTTCTGACTGAGCCGGCCAGGTGCCCCATGTAATGTCTAATAGCTTTTAAGTAAATATTTGACAATGACTAATTGAACGCATTTTGCAAATGAAATGTCCAACATCTAAAGTCCTTCCCTTTAAAAAGCATGACGGGAGGGGCTCTTGGGTGGCTCAGTTGGTTAAGGGCCAACTCTTGGTTTTGGCTAGGGTCATGATCTCACGGTTCCTGAGTTTGAGCCCCACATCAGGCTCTCTGCACTGACAGTGCGGAACCTGCTTGGGATTCTATCCCTCTCTCTCTGTCCCTCCTTCACTCTCTCTCCCTCTCAGAATAAATAAGTAAACGTTAAAAAAAATGTAGAAAAAGCATTATGGGAATATGGCTTTGGTATGATACAGTACAGTTTAGATAACCAGAACCTATATGACAAATAGGCAACGTATTCACATGCAATGACTCGGTGTTCTGAAATCCTAAATTAGGTAGAAAGAAGTTTAATTGCAGTCTTGCTCCAAGTCTGTGGTCTGGCAAGGTCCTTGCACATAGGAGGTCCGGGGTTTGGGGCCAGCCCTCTTTAACCCTTTAATACCCTCCATCTTGCCTGCCAAACATAAAAATTTCATGTGACTTCCAGCCCTGAATTTGGAATGTGGCTACCTAGGGGGGCACAGTCTATCCTCTGATGATCTCTACCAGTTCAGAGGCTTAATTTAGAAAATTTGTATGTTGAAAAGGGCAGGGTTTTCCCCTCACATATTAAATTAGTGAAAACTGAATATGCCTTATCAGACTAAAACCTCCTCCCATTCTAAAAGCGCCATGCTTCACCTTTGAGGATTGCTGCCCCAGAGCCTATTCTGGTCCGTCCTTCCTTATTTCTCTCCCATTTACGCACTCTCCAAACGTCTAGCATCATATGAAATACATAGCAAGTGTTAGTAAACATTCAACAATGTGATCTGGCTGATGTGGGGTCTAAGCCGCAGCTTGCCAGTAACCAATTCTCTGTCAGTCATGTGACCTACCACACCAAGTCTGGGTGAAAAATAGGGTCATGTCCTTTTATTTTTCAATTAATCATTTTCCCCCCTCTTCTTTAATTACCAGGCAGTCCATTGTGTCCTTTTTGAGGCCCCTCTATCCGAATGGCCTAAGAATCCAGAGAGTTTCCTCAGTTCAAAGAGAGCCAGAAAGGTAACGGAGTCTAAGGGACATAACACTGCTGCTTCCTGCTGCTATTTGGTGTCACTGTTGAAGACAGGTTCTGTTTATTTGAGTGGAGACAGCATCTATCTCAGACTTCCAAAATTAAATGAGCTGATACATTTAAAGTGCTTAGTGTGTAGATGGTTACATGGCACTCTGTAGGCACTCAAAGATTGAACTATTATGTTACATTATTGAGCCTCAGTTTTAGGACTTTCTTAGGACCTAAACCAGAGGATCCCTACAAACACTCTAGGTCTGCCAAATGGTAAGGAATAGTTGGGGGCCTGGGTCCTCTGCAGGCTGTAAGTATATGTATAGCTTGGAGTCCAGGTTGGACCAGTCCCTGCCTCTCTTGGGAGCCTCTTGTTAACTTAGTCCCATTTTCCTGTGGTTGGTCTGTCCCTTGTAGGTAGAGGAGACAGAACCCATGTAGTTTAAAATTCCTTAGAAATCAAATGATTTATTCTGGCTCAGAGAAGAAGGAATCCTGGGGTGTTTGGACTGAAACAATATGGGCTGAAGTCACAGGGCTGCTGGGCCTTAATCAACATCTTCCTGAATGTAGAGCTTGACTCTAAACCTAGGGGGTAGTCTACCTCACTTTGGAAGGCAGTGTTCTGGCAGTGTTCACAACAAGGCTGTGGCTCAATAATTTTTTCATTCTCCCTGTTTCCAGCACGGTGCCTTGCACATACCAAGAAATACCCCTTCTCCATGTCAACTGATGCACACACATGTACACATGTGCACCCAGGCACACCCAAGCTCACTGAGGAACTCCGTCTGCCTTCCATCTCTTTGCTTCTCTCTTTTTCCTACTTTTAGGCCACAGTTCTTAGTGTGTGGATGATTACATGGCTCTGTGTATGCACTCAATTAAGAAGACAATACAGGGTGCATTGAAACCTGTCTCCAACTTTGAGTAACTATCCTTGCTTTACAGCTTTCTCTGTCTCTGCTTTAATTACCAGATTTCACACCTTCTAGAACACACCTTTCTTGGAAAATGGGAACACCTTATCTTTTTTTTAAAATATGAAATTTATTGTCAAATTGGTTTCCGTACAACACCCAGTGCTCATCCCAACAGGTGCCCTCCTCAATACCCATCACCCACACTCCCCTCCCTCCCACCCCCCATCAACCCTCAGTTTGTTCTCAGTTTTTAAGAGTCTCTTATGGTTTGCCTCCCTCCCTCTCTAACCTCTTTTTTTTCCTTCCCCTCCCCCCATGGTCTTCTGTTAAGTTTCTCAGGATCCATATAAGAGTGAAAACATACGGTATCTGTCTTTCCCTTTGTGACTTACTTCATTTAGCATAACACTCTCCAGTTCCATCCACGTTGCTACAAAAGGCCAGATTTCATTCTTTCTCATTGCCACATAGTATTCCATTGTGTATATAAACCACAATGTCTTTACCCATTCCTCAGTTGATGGACATTTAGGGTCTTTCCATAATTTGGCTATTGTTGAAAGTGCTGCTCTAAACATTGGAGTACAAGTGTCCCTATGCATCTGCACTCCTGTATCCCTTGGGTAAATTGCTAGCAGTGCTATTGCTGGGTCATAGGGTAGGTCTATTTTTAATTTTCTGAGGAACCTCCACACTGCTTTCCAGAGCGGCTGCACCAGTTTGCATTCCCACCAACAGTGCAAGAGGGTCCCCGTTTCTCCACATCCTCACCAGCATCTATAGTCTCCTGATTTGTTCATTTTAGCCATTCTCACTGGCGTGAGGAGGAACACCTTATCTTTTTAATAAGCTTTGTGACTGGCACAATAGTAATTTATTTCAGATCATGTGAAGAAGATTCACTGCCCACATCTATTAAAGGTTAATGACTCATTAATAAAAGCTAATCCATTTAGCTATTTAGGTTGTATCCTAAAAGTTCATTCATGGGTCAGTTTGCTTTGTTTTTAGGGGGAAGTCCATTATCTATTATTATAATATGTAGTATTATATATTATGATATGTAATAATGAACACTAATAGTAATAATAATTGCCACAGTTTATTGGGTACCAGATACTTTATATACATTATTTCTATGGCGCATAACAACCCTGAGAGATAGTTACCCATTTTACAGATAAAACTGAGCTTCAACAAGTTAAGGAATGTCTTTTTAAAAGTACACAAAGTCCAATGCATTTCTTGTCCTAAAGACAGCACCTGCTAAAGGGGCATGACAGGCCACCCCATCACCTCCCTCTCCGTTCCTAGTCCCTTGACCAGCCGCAGCCTGTGGGCCCCAGGTGGGTGTCTGATTCAATGCCAGCCTATCCTGGTTGTGGCCTGCTCTGCAAAGATGAGCTAGGCCATTCTGATTCTCCTTTAGGAATTTGAATGGGAAGGGGTGTCTGGATGGCTGAGTCGGTTGAGCGTCCGACTTTGGCTCAGATCATGATCTCATGATTCGTAGGTTCCAGTCCCACGTCAGGCTTTGCGCTGACCATGGAGCCTGCTCTGGATTCTCTGTCTCCCTCTCTCTCTGCCCCTCTCCTGCTTGCGCACGCACACACTCTCTCTCTCTCAAAAATAAACATTAAAAAAAAAAGGAATTTGAATGGGGAAACATGGAAAGAAGCAGCAGGTGGGTTGGAACTGAGGCTGAAAGACTCCATAAGAAGTTAATGAAGGGGTATTGGGAAGGGAAGCCAATGTCACACGTGAGCTGCCAGTTACGGGGGAGTACAGGTGAGCAGAGACTTGACCGTAGTGGAAGGATACAGAGTAAATGGGAGTGGGAGAGAAAGAGTCACGTGCAGAGAGCCAGCCAGGTGGGTGCAGAGCACTGTGGGGCCAGACACTGCACCTTGCCTACCTTTTTCCCAGTACTTTCTGTGCCGGGATAGCCTTAAAGTAGTCCTTCACCTCTTTAAAGTTTTTGAACATTTATTTATTTTTGAGAGAGAGACAGAGTATGAGCAGGGGAGGGGCAGAGAGAGAGGGAGACACAGAATCCGAAGCAGGCGCCAGGCTCCGAGCTGCCGGCACAGAGCCCGACGCGGGGCTCGAACTCACAGACCGCGAGATCGTGACCTGAGCCGAAGTTGGACGCTTAACCGACTCAGCCACCCAGGTGCCCCATTCCTTCATCTCTTGAACTGGTTTGAACGAGTGTCTGTTCCTTTCAACCAGAAGAGCCAAACTAGAATACATAGCCCGCGAGTGCTGGCGTGGGGATTCTGTGGCCTCTGCTCTGTTTGAGGCCTCTGCTCAGATCACTGCACCCCTTGCTACATTACAAACGCTGCTCTGGCCCACCGTGGACCTTACCGTATCTGAAAAAGAACGAACAATGGACCCAGGGTTCCTGAAGACATGTCACTAGTCTTGGTTTGCTTTCAGAGCTGTGTGCGGGGAGGTGGGGGTTAAGAAAGTCTCAGACAACTGGAAGGTATCCAAACAAGTCTGGGGCAGAACTCCAGCTTCCAGGGCGGAAGGTGCTACAATGGGGAGAGGGAGGCGCGTGGGACAAGGATTGCTTCTTGGCAGTGCAGAGGAGGACTAGGCTCTTCCAGGACAGGAACCGGTCTTCCCCCTACTTGTATCTCCAGTTCTAAGATCGTACCTGACTTATATTTGAATGAGTGAATGAATGACTGATGAATGAGTGAATGAATAAATGAATGGCAGAAATGGGTCATGGCCCCTCTGTAAACACATGGATCAGGGGCACCTGGGTGGCTCAGTCGGTTAAGCGACCGACTTCGGCTCAGGTCATGATCTGGCGGTCTGTGAGTTCGAGCCCCACGTCGGGCTCTGTGCTGACAGCTCAGAGCCTGGAGCCTGCTTCGGATTCTGTGTCTCCCTCTCTCTGTGCCCCTCCCCTGCTTGCACTCTGTCTCTCTCTCTCAAAAATAAATAAAAACATTAAAAAAAAATTAAAAAAAAAACATATGGATCATATGGTCTCCCCAAGTTAGGGAACACCTGTGTATACCTAAGAAGCAATTAATTCATGCGACAATGTAATGTGTACAGTGACTAGTCACCTTCAGCTTTAAAAATACCAAAGATGATACAATGATGACCATGATGATGACATAGCTCAGAGGCTATGGACAACTCTCGATTGCATTTGCCCTGTTTACAAAAATACCACTCCCTTTGTCTTCCTCTGGAGAGAGTGAGGTTTTCATTTTAAGAGGCTGACTAAAAGATGCAGAGCCACTTCCTGGGCAGGCTTCCAAGTGACTACGTCTCTCTCTCAGCGCTCCCCAGCTCCCCAGAGCCCTAGCCCAAGCTGCCTGGGGCGGGGCCTCCAGCCGTGGGTGGCTATTGGAGCTACCCGGGCCCTTCTCTGCAGCTCGCCAGAAAGGCTGTGCCTTTAGGCCCTCCCGGGGCATGGATAACGGCTCTGGCCTTTGCACTGAAGTGACGTCAGAGTTTGTGATTGGCCAGGACGGTGTGTGTGAAATACAGGCGATGTCTGCCACACTTCTGAGTATGGCATTTCTTCCAGCCGGGTGCCCCAGGGTGTGGGTAAGTCGAAACCCGTACAGTCTGCCCTGCGGGGTTGTGAAATGTTCACAGCCCAGCATGACTCTCCAAGGGCGTGACTTAGCAGATTTTGTAATCCTGCTGGGCCTCAGTTGCCTTTTCTGTGAACTAGAGATGCTATTATCCTATATTATAGAAGGAAAGAAGAATCTAGCCATCACAGGCTCTTGTGGGGCCCAGAAGAGAAAACCTGTCGAGAGTATCTCCCCTGGTACCTGGCACGTAGTAGATGTGAGGCACTCTCATTATTGCGGAGCATCGGTCAAAAAAAAAAAAAAAAAAAAAAAAGGTTCCAGTGACAATGTCCCTGTTTTTATTTCTCACAGCAAAGTATTTCTCTGAAAGACTCAGTAGGTATGTTCTTCTTAACTGTACTTGTGTAGCCAACAGAAATAAGACTTTAGGGGAAGTTAGTGCCAAAGGAAAGTTTGTCAGACTATATTCCCTTTCTCTTTTTCCCTTCTAGACCCTGACTGCACCTGCCCCATTTGCAGATGAAACCAGCTGCCAATGCCAAGCACCCCATGAAAAACTGACCATTGCTCAGGCCCGCTTAGGAACACCAGGTGAGGCTGGACTTCTTGTTCTCCGAGTGGGCCCTGTCCTGACATTTAAAGTAGCAGAGAGGCCCATCGTTATTTGAGTAGCACTCGCTTTTGATCGGAGAGTTGAATTCAGAGATTTATAGCACAGTGCAGAAAGAGGAGCATCTACACTGATAAACTAGACCAACCAGAGATACAGCACGGGTGGAGCCCCAGCTTTGCCATTTACCAGTTCGACCGCCTTGTGCAAGTCATGAGAACGGTCTTGCACCTGTGTCTTCAGATGCAAACAGGGTCAGTGATACCTGCCTGCTTCACAAGGTTTTGAGGATGACAAGATTTGGTGAAAAACACCAGAGCAGTTTTTAAACCGTGAAGCCTTCTACAAACCTAAGCTATTATAATTATCACCGTGTTCACAAGTCTGTGTTGTCAAAAGTTTCTCCAGGTGTGCCCTAAATTAAAGAGCCGGGGCTCTGCGCTAGAAGTTTGTCCATTCGTTCACTCCTTTATACCAGAGATGGCGAGGGAAGAGATCGAAAAAGAACTATCAAGTACCATCTCTGTTTCCCGAGAGCTCAGGCATGCCTCATCTCAATGCACGTTACTGGAGTGTGCTTTGCAGATACTGTGATCTTTACAAATGGAAGATTTGTGGTAACCCGGTGTCGAACAAGTCGACGGACGGGTGCCATTTTTCCAACAGTATTTGCTCACTTTGTATCTTTGCCACATTTTGGTAATTCTTGTAACATGTCAAACTTCTTCGTTATTTTGTTTGTTCTGGTGATCTGTGATCAGTGATTGTGACTCACTGAAGGCTCAGATGATGGTTAGCATTTTAGTAATGAAGTGTTGTTTTTAATTTAGGCATATACATCGTTTTTTAGATACAATGCTATTACATGCTTAATAGGCTACAGCATAGTGTGAACATAACTTTTTAAAAAGTACTCTCTACACCCAACGTGCAGCTTGAACTTACAACCCTGAGACCAAGAGTCGCGTGCTCTCCCATCTGAGCCAGCCAGGTGCCCCTAAACATAACTTTTATATGCAGTGGGAAACCAAAAAAATGCACTTGACTAGCTTTATTGTGATACTGGCTCTATTGCAGCGGTCCGGGACTGACCCTGCAATATCCCCGAAGTACACCCATAGTTAAAGAGACAACTTGGTATGAGATAAAACCCCCAAATAACATGCGTGCATGTGCTCAGGGGCTCAACCTTGCCACACAGATTACTGAAAGTTTTAGGAAGGACAGATTGATTTGGCCTGGAGCAGTCAGGCGAGACCTTGTAGCTGACCTGAGCTGATTGTTGTGGGAGAAGATTGGGACAAGGTGGGCAGCAAATGGAAGGGTACTCCAGGCAAGTGGAACAGGAGTAGTGAAGGCACAGAGGTAGAGCGCTGTGTGGGAATAAATGAGTGGCGTTACAGCTGATGGGGATGGAGTGAAAAATAAGACTAGCTGAGCAGGTCAGCCCGGGGACACTGAAGACGGCATAACTCCATGGTTTCCACTCACCATGGCAAAAACCAAACATCAAACCAAACAACAGAATCCATGGGACAAAGGACAGCTTGCTTAACAATAGTAATAAGAATGGGTAGTTATTAAGTGCTTACTCTTACCAAGTTCTTTAGATACATCGTTGTCATTTGACCCTCACTCCTCTATGGGGTTAGTACTTACAAAATTTCCCAGTTGAGGAAATGAAGGCTATAGACAAGCCATGAATCTTGCATGGCCAACAAGCGGCAGTGGTCCTCCACTGGACGTGCCTGGGAATCACCTGGAGGGCTTACTAAACCAGAAGGCTGGGCCTCGCCCCCAGAGTTTCTGATTGAGTCCCAATGGGGCGGGGCTTAAACAGTTGCCTCTCTAAACAAGTTCCCAGGTGCTGCTGCTGCAGGGGGACCCACTTGAGAACCACAGGTGGGTAGTTAAGCTGGGATTTGACCTCAAACCGTGGGTGTTCCAGCTTGATCTCGGTCGTGACACCCTGCTTCCTTCGAAGAATAGCTTCAAGACAGTGAGGTGAGGAGGAGGACAGGCAAAGTTAATAAGCTTTGAGAAAGGCAAGAAGAGGCTTGGGGAGGTAGCTCAAAGCAGCTAAACCAGGGGTTCCCGGACTTATGCGTGCAAACAGCCACCTGGTAAGTTTGTTCAAGAGGCAGATTTCCTGCTCACTCTCCCTTACCCCTGAATCTGGGCTGGGGCCCAGACGCCTGCATTTTTAACTAAATTAAAACTGCTATTTTAACTAATAGCCAGGTGGTGGTGAACTTTGTGGTCTACAGACCATACACTGAGAAATGCTGATCCAAGCAATAAATCCAAAAGCTGCCATGGAAGTCCAGGTGGTTATGAAAGGTTAAGTTAAAGGCTGAGCTTCAGGCCACAGAAGAAGAGGATGTACTTCTCTAGGAAAGGGAAGTAGAACTTGCTTTATATCTGGTAGGTGCTGTGCACTATACTCGATCTCATTGGGTCTTGGCACAAACTGGCAGGTGGGTAGTACCGTGTCCTTTCTTGAGAACTTGGAGAATGGAAAAGTAACTTGTCAAGTGTCCCAGCTGACTGGGTGGAGCTCGGATTCACCCCCAAGTCTCTTTTACCTTAAATCTGTGCTATGTTTACCATAACGGGCAGCCCGGTGGGGCACGGGCCACAGCAGACGGGGGAGCTCAGTGAAAACACAGGCTTTGCATCGGAGGGTGGAAGGTGTGTCAAACAGTCTGTGAGCTTCTGTAGTGGCAGGACTGTCTGCCTCGCTCACTGCTGTTTCGCCAGCACCTAGAGACATTCTTGTCAAATACTGTGTGCTCAGTAAATATTTTGTGAGTGACTGAGGGAAGGGATGGGAGTTTGGGACAGGAGAAGGAACTTGCCCTCTGGATATAAAATCAGAGAGTTGGGTGTGATGATCTGAACCAGCCTCAAGCTGATTGGGTGAGACTGGGCATCTGTACATTGTCTAACTGCCAAGCAGTTTAAACCTGGAGAACCAAGCTGGGATAAGACTGTGGTGTATTTTGAAATGGCTCTGTCCCGGGCTCTGTGGAACATGGGTCACCACAGGAGGCGTGAGATGGAGCAAAGGTGAACTCTTAGTCTTAGAAGAGAAATTCTCCGTTATCTCAGGTGATGACCCTGGGAGGTTATCCGAGAAGATCGGTGATGTTGATGGGCACCTGGGGACACAATTCTGTTAGAAATTCCTTTATTTAGAACGTCTCACGTCCATATTAAAATGCAATGAGACGTTAGCTCTTTGATTACCCACAAGGCACATATTAGTCTTAGACCACACTCTAATAACCACTATTTTATTAGAGTAGTGGTCCTCCTATCTGCTTAGAATCCCCTGCATTGTTAAAGCAGACTTCACCTGCAAGGTTTCTGATTCAGTCGGTTTGGGGCAGGACTCGAGAATTGGCATCTCTAACAAGTTCCCTGCTGTTGCTAATGCTGCCTGTTCTGGGACCTCACTGCAAGAACCATTGATCAAGGGTACCCGTTGGTAATGGTTGGAGAGAATGACAGGGAGATTACCCACATATAATTGTCAGAGCATTATACTGTTAGTAGAAAAGCTCAGAGAATTTTTAAAAATCTGCTGTTTGACTACTTTTTAAGAAAATAAGAAGAACATCACTGCTTTTTTGGAGTGTTTGGTAATTTTCAAGACTAGTAAGCAATTACCTTTTTGTGGTGCTGTCTTGAGCATTCCATCAAAAAGACAAAGCAGACCCACATTTAGGGTTTATAATGTACTTCACGATTATAGCTCTAGTTGAAGTCTTTATCTCCTTCACTAGCCCTATTTGATGACTTAATACAATTGCCTACAATATGGTTCACGACCTTAGGTGTACCCAAACAGGGGTTGGCGTATACGTTCTAAAAGTCGCAATGACAAACTCTGCTCATCACCCTTTGCTCCTGGAGGACGTCTGTCAGGCCACAAGGGTGATGAAGCCACAAGAGGAGGAACACGCTAGAGTAACGGAAATTGGCCCCTTTGATCTTAGCTCAGCTAGTGCGTTTGTATAACTGTGAACCTACAGGGTTTCGTACGTATCTGGAGACCGCGAATCTCTCCTCTGTCTTCACACGAAGTCCAAGTGATTATTTCATAGGTCCCTTTTCAGTAGAGCTGCCTTTTTTCTTCAAAGGAAATTTAGTTCTAATTGCCTATTTTCCCTCTCAAAGGGGGATTTGTATTGTTCCATTTCCACGGTGTGTAGTTTGCCAAATTAATTTTTCAAGAACTACCTTAATGAATTTTGCCTTATTTGTGTGCACCTGTACTATAATTTACTTAATTTTTCTTTAAATATACTTTTTAAAAAATTTAAATTTAATGTATTGAGAAAGTAAACATCAATCACTGTCAGTAAATGCTGGGCTATAAGTAGAAGGAAATTAGAAAGTTTACATAAAGCTATCATAAACTTGAGAAAATATGTAACTATTAGATCTTTAAAGATTAATTTTTCTGCCACCCTTCTTACACATCAGTTGTACACAAAAACAATACTAGTTACCATAATTAGTAGATGTTTAGTACCAATCTCTCTTTTTAAAAAATTTATATTGGAATGTAGTTTTCTAGAAGGCACCATGAGTTAGAAGAAAGGGCAAGGAAGTTTTGTTTGATTTTTTTAAGTGTTTATTTATTTAAAAAATCGTTTAATGTTTATTTATTTTGGAGAGAGAGACAGAGAGTGAACAGGGGAGGGGCAGACAGAGAGGGAGACACAGAATCTGAAGTAGGCTCTAGGCTCCAAGCTGTTAGCACACAGCCCGACATGGGGCTTGGACCCACAAACCACAAGATCGTGGCCTGAGCCGAAGTCAGATGCTTAACTGACTGAGCCAACCAGGCGCCCTGGTATGGTTGATATGTTTTTAAATTCTTACCCATTCTAGGGACATGAAGTAGTATATCACTCCCGCTTTAATTTACATTTCCCCGATAACCAGTGATATTGAAGATCTTTTCATGAGCTTATATGTGTGTGTGTGTGTGTGTGTGTGTGTGTGTGAAGTGTCTGTTCAATTTTCTTGCCCTTTTTAAAATGAGGTATTTGTCTCATTATTGAGTTTTGGCAGTTCTTTTGTATTCTAGACACAAGTCTTAGATATACAATTTGCAAATATTTTCTTCCAGTGTATGAATTTTTGTAAAAATGTAAAGACGTGAGTTTTGAAGTAAGGCCCAATTTTATTTATTTATTTATTTATTTATTTATTTATTTATTTAGCTTTATGGTGTGTCCTTTAGGGCCCTATTCATAGAAATTTTTGCCAAACCCAACTCACTAAGATTCTCTCCTGTTTTCTTCTAGAAGCCTCACAGCTTTAGCTCATACATTTAGGTCTATGATCCATTTGGAGTTAATTTTCATGTATGGTGTGAGATGTGAGGCAGGCATAGCCCCCTTAACCATTTCATTTGTGTATAAGTGCTGAATAAGTTAGAAAATTTGGAGTATAAGATCCAAGCAGTTAAATGATGAGATTTTCCCACAGTGCTATACTGTGGTCATCATTCGCATCCCTGATTCTCAAGCACATATTCAGCATCCTTTTGGTGTTGGGTGTAGTTTATTATATTGAAATTATTTGAAACTTGGCAATCAGCCTGTGGCGTACAGATAGGCATTTTATCAGAACATCACATTTATCTGATTGACTTTACTCTGTCAGTTCAGGATTCATAGGAATTTATTTGGAATACTTGTAAAAATTTATAATAGTCTGTGGGAAGAAAATTTATGATGCCATTGTATTTATTTTCTACGCTGCATAACATATTGCCACAGAATTAGTGGCTTAAAACAATGCAGATTGATTATGTCATATTTTCTGTGGACTGGGAGCCTGGCTTAGCCGAGTCTTCCGCTCAGGGTCTTACAAGGTTGTATTCAAGGTGTTACCCAGGGCCCATTTCTCATCTGGAGGCTTGATGGTGATAGATCTGCTTCTGAGCTCACACGGGTTGTTTGCCTGCAATGGTAAAACTAAAGATCTAGCTTTTTGCTGGTTGTAAGCCAGAGGCCACCTTCAGCTCCTAGAGGTCACCTGCAGTTCCTTACCATGTGACCCTCTCACAACATGATAGCTGGCATCTTCAAAGCCACCAAGAGAGAGTGAGTCTGCTAGCAGTATGGAATCTTCTCTACGATAACATAATTATAGGAGTGCCATCCATCGTGTTTGCCATATTCAACTGGTTAGAAAACTTCCAGGTCCCGGTCACATTTCAAA
The DNA here is from genome assembly GCF_016509475.1 of Prionailurus bengalensis. Taxonomy (NCBI): domain Eukaryota; kingdom Metazoa; phylum Chordata; class Mammalia; order Carnivora; family Felidae; genus Prionailurus; species Prionailurus bengalensis. The sequence continues at coordinate 20,826,468 of NC_057361.1, read as the reverse complement.
GGGAGGAAATCACACAAAGGCATGAACACCAGGAGGCAGGGATCCCTGGGACCCACCCTAAGGTCTCTCCACCATGGCCGTGGAATAGTTGTGTTCTCACTTGTGACCATCACAAAACCCCCAGCTTCACAGGCCAGTGGTTCCCAACATAAATGCCCTGGAGAATTCCCAAGTGCCTAAAAGGATGTCCAGAAAAACCTGAAACAAAAGATCAAAACAAATAAGCATACAAACTAAAAAAAGCCACACTGTATTAAAAAAGTTATTATAGAGCATTTCAAACATACACAAAAGTAGAACAATATAATGAACCTTCGTGTGTCTGTTATCTATACCTAACACCTACCCACCAATGCCGGTCTTGCCCCTGCATGCCCGCATCCTCTGCCCCCTCTTGAATTATTTGAAACAACGTCCTAAGCTTTCTATTATTACATCCATAAGTATTTCTGTATACATGTCTTAAAAACCCAGTTTTTCAAAGCATGACCCCTATACCATTATCGCACCTAAAAAATAACAGTAATTCTTTAATATCACCAAATAAGCAGTGTTCCAACTTCCAGTTACCTTATGTCATCGTTTATTTATAGTTGTTTTGAACCCAAATCCAAATAATATCCATACGTTCGGTATGTTGGAAAGTGTTTTAAATCTCTAATCTGCACACCCACTTCCATCTTTGTCTTTTTTTTTTTTCTTGAAGTGCTCCTTTGTTGAAGAGATTGGTTTGGGGGGGGGTGTTTTTTGTTTTTTTTTTTCTTTTGGGCCCACATGGTTTCCCAGTCTGGAAATTGCTGACACACTACAATTTTAAAAAGTGAGCGTATTGCAAAATCAACCCCACAAATACTCTTCAAAGATTTTCTAAATGGTCTTTCTCTCGGTAATTATGTCATCTTTCTTTACTTTTCTTTCCTCCCTGCTTCCTGAATTCATTTATCTTGATCACCTCTGAATCAATAACAAAAAGTTTTGCAAAACTGCCATCTGCTTTCCCCTGGGATTTATATCTTAAAACAAATTTTCCTCAATTGAATTCAAATTGAATAAGAGCATTGAAACCAAGGATCCCTCATTAGACAGTTTGTTATTTCAAAGCATTTTCTATTTACCATGGCTTATTTAGAATCCGGTATAATCCTGTGAAGGCAATTCTGTTTGTTCAAGATGGTGTATAATTGGGAATAATTGCAATTCCCTATCTGACATAAAGTCTCTTGAGTTTTTTTTATTAGAGAAATTTAATTTATTAGAAACATTGTACCATCTGAATCTATTAATGGAACATTCCTTTTAATTTATATTCCAAATTAATGAGGTTATACTACATCAAGAAATCATCACAATTTTAAATCTTACAGATCATTCAACAGAAGTTTGCATCGATTTTTTTTAAATTTATTTTTACAACATCATTAGAATACATGTAGGTAGTTTTAAAAATCAGTAGGACTCTTAGGTTTTTTTTTATAAGCCTAACAACTCAACAGTCCCTTTCCCTGCCTGCCCTAACCCTGATTCTTATTTCCTTTAGACACTAAGCATTTGACAATCAGCTTGCCAAAATGTTGTGGACTTCTCTCATCTACTGTCATTGCCTTTGTTGTTTCCTCTGCCCTTGGGGAATTAAACCTTTTAATTTTTTACAATTTTTTTGGGGGGGGGGATTTTACCTTTTTAAATCTTTCTCTGTAATTCTTGTATTTGGGAAGAAGTAGAGATAAATGTGTATATGTTCAGTTTGCCATATTTAGCTTGTAGTTTGCCATATTTTCACTTTGTAGTTCCTTTGTTGAGAGTCCAGAATGGGTAAAAGTTGTCACTCAACCCCTCTCCCCACTGTGTCTCCATCTTACTTGAGGGGGTGGGTCTTTGGGCTTTCTCAGCCAAGTGTCATCCTGTAGTTTCTGGTACAGTCTCCTGGCTCCCAGGAGCTGTGATAAAGTGTGTCCCTCTTCATCATGGAATGGCTCCTCCCAGAATACCATATGCCACAGTGAGAATATCTCTTGAGGCCACTTCACTCTTGACCTTTCTCCCTCAGAGGGACTGTAGTGTTGGTCGCTGGCCGGCAACCCTGAGGACCACCCCCACATGTAACTTTTGTACCCCGATTCTTCTGTCTTTGGGGCACACGCCCTGCCCCCATCCCTTATGATGCCAGAGAGGTTAGGTAGTGACCTTTGTGCAGGGTATGCTGGTAAATGTTGAACGGTTGGCCCTCCGGAGGGAAATACGCCCAGATTTGTAGCATTTGCCAATTTCTGTGGTGTAAATACTACCCCAGCTGATTTCAGGCTGCCAAAGTGACTTGGAGTTGGGAGGACAGATGCACACCAGTCTCTCTAAGCAGAATGAGCAGACCCCTGCACAACACTGCCTTTGGGCACAGGTCTTGGGAGCCCTCACTCAGCGCTGCCAGAGTCAAGAATGAAGTAATTGCGTGCACCAATAAGAGACTGATGGTACACAGACCTTGTGTTTTATCCACGTAAACTTTCTTACAGTGCTCAACTGATGTTGGAAGAATCAGGTAACTGGGCTTCCTTACTCTGAAGTTCTGTTGATGATACTTTCTTTCTCCCACAGTTGACAGGCCTGTCAGAGTTTATGCCGATGGAATATTTGACCTCTTCCACTCAGGTCATGCAAGGGCACTTATGCAAGCAAAAACACTGTTTCCCAACAGCTACTTGTTGGTTGGAGGTAAGATTTGCTTTTTCTCTTTGTCTAGAAAATTCCTTTATAATGTGCTCCCTGAAAAGGACCCCTTTCAGAGTTCCATTATTAAAATCTCACATTGTTATTACTCCCAATTCAGCCAATACTGGCTCAATTGTTTGCTGCCTGAAATTTAAACGGATGTTTAAAAAGCCATAGGGGAAATTACTTCATGGGATTATACACCACTGATTCCCAGAGAGGGACAGACTAATAACACCATCATGTGCAATGGCTTCATGTTTTCCACTAATGCCTTTCTTCTTGTGATTGACGCATGAACCAATTTCTGTTTCTAAAATTTTCTAGAGGGCTAGGAGAAAAGCATTATTATTCTGATTTCAAAGCATAGAGAGCTGGGGCTTAAGAATGATTAAGGGTAAACAAGGTCATTGTCTGTTTCCTTTGTATGGCCCACAGGTTTTGGGATGATGTTGAGCTAATGGTTGTTGCTTACAACAACCCCAATTAATGGCATTTACATACAGTGTGTTAAAGAAATGGAGATTGATATGCCTGGGTGATCCTAGTTCACAATGAAGGAAATGAGTTAGTTCATAAGCTTCTGGAAGAAGGGTGGTTAGATGTGGATTGAAATTTCCCCCCTCCAGAATGCCTACTGATTTCAATTTGGGTAAAAGGAATAGTGGCTGACTAGGGAGACCTGTATCTCACCTTGTAGCTTCTGGAAGCACCATATCCTTTCATTGTGATCAGATTTTATGCCATTACATGAATTAGGCACCATCAACCCTCACGCCTGTACAGTGAAGGAAAAGGTGCTGGTAAGAGACCGTGCCTCTCTTTTTAAAAAATATTTTGTGGGGCGCCTGGGTGGCGCAGTCGGTTAAGCGTCCGACTTCAGCCAGGTCACGATCTCGCGGTCCGTGAGTTCGAGCCCCGCGTCGGTCTCTGGGCTGATGGCTCAGAGCCTGGAGCCTGTTTCCGATTCTGTGTCTCCCTCTCTCTCTGCCCCTCCCCCGTTCATGCTCTGTCTCTCTCTGTCCCAAAAATAAATAAACGTTGAAACAAAAAAAATTAAAAAAAAAAATTTTGTTACCTTCTCTAAGTTTAAGACTACCTTTTGGATATTTGAGAGGCACCTTTCTTCTGCACATTTTACTGAGGATGGTGAGCACGTGGTTATTGAATGGAGTTCTTTCCAGAAGGAAGAGATGATAAAAGGCAACGATTACTGGACATGCAGAGGAAACCCAAGGCAGGCAGAGAACCCATCTCTTCTTCATTTCCTTTTATCTTGAGTGGAAAGCCATTTCTGGAAAGAACGCTACCATCCGGAGTGTGGTCCGATGCTGCTGAGGCCCCTGGGAGACCTCTGCAGTGTTTTGGTGACCCAAGTTTGGAGGTGGTTAGATGTGGGTCACATGTGGGAACGCTAGCCATGGCTCTAGGTGATCATGTTAAAGGTGATAGAGGGGTGTGTGGTATCGGAGCTCGGTCACCATGAGTGGCATTGCCATGGCAAACACATTTTGGTAAAAGTGTGGATGAGAGAAAGTATGGTCTCCCTTTGTGTGTGGTAGTTGTCTTCCTCCAAAATTCAGCCTCTATCACAGCTATTCCAGAAATACTGTGCGATTATATGTAAAACAAAGTTCTAGACTCAAATGGCTTAAAATAATTATTCAGGGACACTCGCAAATCCTGCGTGTTGTGGTAAAAATCTCCTCTGGAGCTGCTCCACCCCTTGCAAGATGTTTAGCTTCATTGGCGCTCTTCCCACTAAATTCCAGTAGCTGTCTTCAGTCACTGTGACAACGAAAGATGCCCCATAAATTTACAGAAATGGCTTCATAGGGGATGATGAGGCCCTTGTTGAAAACCATTGTCTTAGACTAGGAGTCTTCAAACTTTGTTCCCCACAAACCCTAAAAGAATTTTGAAAAACTATATACCTTCTCGCAAATTAAAAAAAAAATTTTTTTAATGTTGTATTGATTTTTGAGAGAGAGAGAGAGAGAGAGAGAGAGCAAGCAGGGGAGGGGAAGAGAGAGAGGGAGACACAGAATCTGAAGCAGGCTCCAGGCTCTGAGCTGTCAGCACAGAGCCCTATGCGGGGCTTGAACTCACAGACTGTGAGAGCATGACCTGAGCCGGAGTCGGACACTCAACCGACTGAGCCACTCAGGCGCCCCTTTTCTTGCAAATTTGTAAGTTGACATCTAAAATTTTCTGTCCTAAGTTTAAATACTTGTGAAAGATGTAATTTCTATAATATTATCAATAATAACATTTTCAAAAATCAATAAACTTTTTTTAAGGGAAGTTTCACGTTCACAGCAAAATTGAGCAGCAAGTACAGGGAATTCCCACATAGCCCAACGTGCATAGCCTCCAGCACTGTCAACATCCCCCACCAGAGCGAAACATTTGTTACAGTCCACGGAACCCACGTTGACACGCCATTATCACGCAAAGTCCATAGTTTACATTAGACTTCACTCTGGGTATTGTACACTCTGTGGGTTTTGGCAAATGTATAATGACGTGTATCCACCGTTGTAAGACTGTACAAAATTAGTTTTACTGCCCTAAAAATTCCCTGTGCTCTGCCTATTCATCCTTCTCTCCTCCCGGCCCATGGCAACCACTTCTTACCATCTGTATAGTTTGTTTTTTTCCAGAATGCCATGTAATTGGAAGTATACATTATGTACCTTTGTCAGCTTGGCTTTTTTCTCACTTAGTAATATGCATTTATTTAATTAGTTAGTTTTAATATAATTTATTGACAAATTGGTTTCCGTACAGTACCCCCTGCTCATCCCAACAAGTGCCCTCCTCAGTGCCCATAGTAATATACATTTAAAGGTCCTCCATGAATTTCATGGCTTGTTAGTTCACTTCTTTGTACTGCTGAATAATACTTCAGTGTCTGGATGTACCACAGTTGATCCATTTACTTACTGAAGGTCACTTAATTGCTCCCAAGTTTTGGCAATTATGAATAAAGCTGCCATAAACACCCATGTGCAAATTTTTACGTTGACATAGATTTTCAACTTCTTTGCCCAGGAGCATTATTGCTGGATTGTATGTTAAGAGTGTGTTAAGTTTTGTAAGAAAGTGCCAAACTGTTCCAAAGTGGCTGTACCATGTTGCGTTTCCTGAAGCAGGTGCATGATAATTGCCATTTCTCCATATCCTCACCAGCATTTGATGGTGTTGATGTTTTGCATTTTGGCCACTTTAATAGGTATGTAGTGGTATCTCGTTGTTCTATTTGGCAATCCTTGGTGACATACGTTGAACATCTTTTTATATGCTTACTTGCCATCTGTGTATCTTCTTTAGTGAGGTGTGTGTTCAGATCTTCTGTCATTTTTTAATCTGGTTGTTCATTTTCTTATTGTTGGGTTTTAAGTCCTCCTTGTATAGTTTGGACAGCAGTCCTTTATCTTTTCCAAATATTTTCTCTCAGTTTGTGTTCTATCTTCTCATTTCCTTGACATTGTCTTTCACAGAGCCACAGTTTTTATTTTTTTTTTATTTTTATTTTTCGACGTTTATTTATTTTTGGGACAGAGAGAGACAGAGCATGAACGGGGGAGGGGCAGAGAGAGAGGGAGACACAGAATCGGAAACAGGCTCCAGGCTCCGAGCCATCAGCCCAGAGCCTGACGCGGGGCTCGAACTCACGGACCGCGAGATCGTGACCTGGCTGAAGTCGGACGCTTAACTGACTGCGCCACCCAGGCGCCCCAGAGCCACAGTTTTTAATTTTAACTAAGTCCAGTTTACCAATTATGTCTCTGATGTTGTATCTAAAAAATTACTGCCATACCCGAAGTCGTCTAGCTTTTCTGCTAGGAGTTTTATACTTCTGCATTTTACATTTAAATCTATGAACCATTTTGAGTTAATTTTTGAGAAGAGTATAAGATTTGCGTCTAGAGTAATTTTGTTTTGCCTGTGGGTGTCCAGGTTTTTTTTATCACCATTTGTTGAAAAGAGATGGTCTTTTCATGGTCATGGTATATAATTCTTTTGACACATTGTTGGATTTGATGTTTTTTGTTGAAGAGTTGTGCATCTATGTTCATGAGAGAACTTGGTCTGAGTTTTCTTTTCTTGCAGTGTCTTTGTTTGATTTTGGTATTAGGTTAATACTGGCCTCATTGAATGAGTTAGGAGGTATTCCCTCTGCTTCTGTCTTCTGGAAGAGATTGTAGAGAATTGCTATAGTTTATTCCTTAAGTGTCTGGTAGAATTCACCAGTGAACCCATCTGGGCCTGGTGTTTTCTCTTTTGGAAGGTTATTAGATATTGATGCAATTTTTTTAATAGATATAGGCCTATTCAGATTGTGTATTTCTTCTAGTATGAATTTTGACAGCTTGTGTCTTTCAAGGAATTGGTCCATTTTGTGTAGGTTACCAAATTCGTGGGCACAGAGTTGCTCATAATAGTCCTTTATTATCCTTTCACTGGCCACAAGATTTGCAAAAATGTCCCCTCTTTAATATCCTATATTAATAATTTGTGTGTTTTCTCTTTTTTTCTTAGCTTAACCAGAGGCTTATAAATTTTATTCATATTTCGAAAGAACCAGCTTTTGGGTTCATTGATTTTCTCTATTGATTCCTGTTGTCTATTTCATTAGTTTCTGTTCTGATTTTTATTATTTCTTATGCTCACTCTGGATTTAAGTTGCTCTTCTTTTTCTAGTTTCCTAAGGTGGAATCTTAGATTATTGACTTCAGATATCTAGGCTTTTTACACTTTATTTTTTTTCTAATATATGCACTTAATGCTATAAATCTCCCTCTAAGCTTTTCCCCCTGAATTCCACACATTTTGATAAGCTGTGTTTTCATTTTCATTTACTTCAAAATATTTAAATACTTCTGTTGAGATTTATTTTTTTACCCATGTGTTATTTAGAGGCGCCTGGGTGGCTCAGTCGGTTAAGTGTCCAACTTCAGCTCAGGTCATGATCTCACGTGATCTCCGTGAGTTTGAGCCCCACCGTAGGGCTCTGCGCTGACAGCTCAGAGCCTGGAGCCTGCTTTTGGAGTCTGTGTCTTCCTCTCTCTCTGCCCCTCCCCTACTCATGCTCTGTCTCTATCTCTCAAAAATAAAAATAAACATCAAAAAAAAGGTGTTCTATTTAATCTCCAAGTATTTTGGGATTTTCCACCTATGTTTTCATTATTGATATCTAACTTAATTCCATTGTGGTCTGAGAGCAGACATTGTATGCCTTCTATTCTTTCTTTTAATGTTTACTTATTTTTGAGAGGGGGGAGGGGCAGAGAGAGAAGGAGACAGGGGATCTGAAGTGGGCTCTGTGCTGACAGCAGTGAGCCCAATGGGGGACTCAAAGCCACGAACCATGAGATCATGACCTGAGCCAAAGTGAGATGCTCACCCAACTGAGCCACCCAGGTGCCCCTGATTTCTATTCTTATAAATGTGTTATGGTATGTTTTATGGCCCATAACGTCTGTTTTGGTGAATGCTCCATGTGAGCTTGAGAACGATGTGTATTCTGCTGTGGTTGGATGAAGTAGTCTGTAGTATTAATTTTATTCAGCTGATTGACGGTGCTGTTGACTTAAACTATGTCCTTGTTCATTTTCTGCCTGCTAGGTCTGTCCATTTCTCATAGAGGGTATTAAAATTTCCAACTCTTATAGTGGATTCATCTGTGTTTCCTTGCATTTCTCTCAGTTTTTGCCTCATATATTTTGACTCTCGGTTGCTAGGCACGTACACATTAAAGGTTTCTATGTCTTCATGGATTATTGACACTTTTATCATTATATAATGCTCCTCTCTTCTTGATAACTTTCCTTGCTCTAGAGTCTACTCTGTCTGAAATGGATGTAGCTATTTTCACCTTTTTTTAAAAGGACATACTCAAACAGTATTTCCATTTTTTTTAAGTTTATGTATTCATTTTGAGAGGGAGAGAGAAAGTGCAAGTGGCAGAGGGTTAGAGAGAGAGAGAGAGAGAGAGAGAGCAAGCGAGAGAGAGCTGTGCTGACAGTGCTGAGCCAATGCAGGGCTTGAACTCATGAACTGTGCAATCATGACCTGAGCCCAAGTCAAGAGTCCAACGCTTAACCGACTGAGCCACTTAGGCACCCCTGTTTCCACTTTTTTTGATTAGCGTTAGCATGCTGTATCTTTCTTGATTCCTTTACCTTTAATGTATATATGTTTTCATATTTAAGGTGGGTTTCTTACAGACAACATACAGTTGGGTCTTATTTTTTGATCTACAATCTCTGTCTTATAATTGATAAATGTAGACTGTACATGTTCCAAGTGATTATTTAAATAGTTGCTTTAATATATACAATATTTTTTCTGTTTTCTATTTGTTGCCTTTGTGTTTTGTTTCTGCTTCCATCTTTGACACTTGTTCTGCCTTTTGTGTTTTTTTAATGTTATTTATTTTTGAGAGACAGAGACAGAGACAGAGACCATGAGTGGGGGAGGGGCAGAGAGAGAGGGAGACACAGAATCCGAAGCAGGTAGCACAGAGCCTGATGCGGGGCCCAAACTCATGAACTGCAAGATCATGACCTGAGCCGAAGTCGGACGCTTAACTGACGGAGCCACCCAGGAGCCTCTGCCTGGTTTAAAATTTATTTTTAACATTTATTCATTTTTGAGAGTCAGAGAGAGACAGAACATGAGTGGGGGAGGGGCAGAGAGAGAGAGAGGGAGACACAGAATCTGATGCAGGCTCCAGGCTCTGTGCTGTCAGCACAGAACCTGACGCGGGGCTTGAACCCACTGACCTGATCATGACCTGACCTGAAGTCGGAAGCCCAACCAACTGAGCCACCCAGGTGCCCCTGCCTTTTGTGGTTTTAATTGAGCATTTGATATGATTCCATTTTCTCTCCTTTCTTAGCATATCAATTACACTTCTTTTTTCACTTTTTTAGTGGTTGCCCTAGAGTTTGTAATTTATAGTCTAAACTAACCCAAGTCCACTTTCAAACAACATTTTACTAGTAGTGCAAGTACCTTATAAAAACAAAATATTTCTTACCCCTCCCTCTCATTCCTTGTGTCATTACAGTCATTCATTCGTAACTGAATATATTGTTGTGGTTATTATTTTGAACAAACTGTTACCAGATGAATTAAGAATAAGAGAAATGAAATGTTTGCTCTTACCTTATTGGTTCTTGAATGCTTCTCCTTTCTTTATGTAGATTTGAATTCCTGACCTACATCATTTTCTTTCTCCCTAAATAACTTTTATTTTAAAGAAGAAATTTTTAAAACATTGCTTGCAAGGCAGGTCTACTCGCAACAAATTCCCTCAATTTTTGTTTGTCTGAGGAGGTCTTTATTTCTTCTCTTTTGAAGGATAATTTTACAGGGTACAGAATTCTAGGTTGGTTGGAGTTTTTCTCTCAACACTGAATATTTCACTCCATTCTCCTCTTGCTTGCGTTGTTTCTGTAGAGACAGACATTATTGTAATTTTTATCCTTGTTCGTCTATAGCTAAGGTGCTTTTTCCCTCTAGCTTGCCCTGAGATTGTTTTTCTTTGGAATTTTTCCTGTTCACTGTTCTCTAACATTTAAATGAAATGATTGGGATTTTTTGATTTGTGGATGAATATATCACTGCTAGAATGAGACAGGGTTTAACATTGATTTTATTCCTGTTTTTCCTTATTATAGATATCAGTGCTGAAGTATTTTGTTTACACAAATATTTAGACAGGAATGGAAGAAATTTGTTAGAGTGATGCCACTCAGTCTTTGAACTCCTGAATTATTTGCCGTGTATCACAAAAAGAATTTATTGTTGTCAACAAAAGAATTGTAATGGTCTATCAAGTGACAATTTATTAAGGTTCTCTTCGGAATTTGAGGCAAGCAATGGATTAGAAATGACCCGACCCACAGGAAGATGTGTTCCAAGCTATTAGAATCATTGGCATTCTTTTTTTCTGGGAAGTATAACAAAAAGGCTTTACCAAGACTTACCAAATGGTTCTTAATTCTAACCTTTACTCTTTTACTTGAAAGCAACCTATTTAACCAGATACACTGAGAAAGGGTTGGGGAAATGGAAATATTGGTAATTTCATTACACTGTTGTCAATCCACTAATCTCTGATAAAATGGTTTTAACATTTTCTTAAAACTTAGAAAAAAACCCAAAAAACCTTGGGGCTGTGGTTTTTGTTTACTAAATCTGCAGAAAACACCATCTAACCTAAGTAACCAAGCTAGTCCTCACTGTCAAACCTGCCAAAAACCTAGAAACTAAGAAAAAGTCTTTTCAATTCAAATATGTTAATGTATTTCAGGAAGTCTTATAAAAAACACTGAGAAATACATTATAAAATGCATTGTATAAAATAGAATCAGTCAAGATTAAAATGATATATAGCTCTAATATAATAAGTTACAAACAAGACAACAAATCACTATGCTTAATTTATAGCGATGCAGTGTAATTTATAAGTAAAATAATACCATATTCATAAGGAGAGACGTATGGTAAAAAGACCTGTTATTCCTTCTCTAAATACCGATGTGTGTGTGTGTGTGTGTGTGTACTTAAACTCTGGTGTTTGACTTTTGGGAAAAATTAAATAAAATCAAATGTAAAAATCAGAAATGACCTATCTTTATTAGACACCATGGGTATACATACTTCTCCTATGTATTTAAGAATAGAAAAGGGAAGGGGCGCCTGGGTGGCGCAGTCGGTTAAGCATCCGACTTCAGCCAGGTCACGATCTCGTGGTCCGTGAGTTCGAGCCCCGTGTCAGGCTCTGGGCTGATGGCTCAGAGCCTGGAGCCTGTTTCCGATTCTGTGTCTCCCTCTCTCTCTGACCCTCCCCCGTTCATGCTCTGTCTCTCTCTGTCCCAAAAATAAATAAACGCTGAAAAAAAAAATTTAAAGAATAGAAAAGGGAATATACTACTAAAAAAATAAATTGGCAGTAGATATTTTGTGTAGGAGAAGGTATAAAATAATACACCTTTTAGAAGAAGAAATAGGATAAGCATTATCTGTAAATGGAATAAATATTTTATAATGTGATCTGATAAAATAGATTTTAACTTCCTTTTAAAATGCATGCATATGAAATATGAAAAAAAGCATGTAAATGTTTTATCTACATGTTTATTCCAATGTATTTTGAAAAAAATGATAATTCTAGAAAATATTCCAGCTACATTTCTAAAATGCAGCAGTATCAGCCTGTGCAGCTTTGCCTTGTGCAGTTGATTTTGAAGTGAATAGCTGGCAAAAATGCTTACTCTGAACTAAAAGAGAGAAGGCGTTTCCGGGACTCACCGTGAGTGCTGAGAATAGTTGGGGAAATGCTTACCCTTCACCATATGAAAAAGCCATTTTAGCATTCAATATTTCTTTCCATTGCTCCTTTTGCTTTGAATTCCTGGGTCTTATCGCTCAAGATCCTTATGTCCTTTGACAATAGTTAGGGGAATGAAAACGCAAAGTTGTTAGGCAACAGTTGGTATTATTCCTTACTCTCCCATAATGAGTTTGTAACACCGGGCTTTACCTGTATCAGAAATGTTTTAGGACAGGAAGCTTTTAGAGGTTCTTGGTGTTTGCAGTAGTCATTAAGCAAGCTTTCCCTTCGGTTTGGCCTGAAGCCTTAACCCCCTGCCCCTTGCCATGCAACAGAGTAGGATTCGGATGGTGTCTTCCTTTTGCATAGTGGAGTAAGGGTGGTTTTGGACACAGAGGCTTTCTCTGGGACCATTAATTTTAAGAAAGTATACCCTTGGAAGCTGAGGATCTGAAAATTGAGTCCTATAAAGCCTCTTGTGTTTGGATATCATTTGAAAAGTCTTTGTGTATCCCCAGGGGTATGTGTGTCCTAGTTTGAAGACCATTACTTTTAGACTATCTTGAGTGTCACAAACCACCTTAATGGCAGACAATTCTGTACTGAGGAAAGTTAGGGAGTCTTTTACAAATAGGTGTTTTATGTTGTTGGTTGAAAGACTGGCCCTTGCAGTGATGTGTGTAGTCAGCAAATAAAATGCTTAGGGTGAATTGAAAGAACCTGCTATATTAATTGTGGGGCCCCTGACATCTATGGGTAGGTTTGTTGTAGGGGTTCCCGTGGGTGGAGCATGGGCTTTGCTCATGAAACCACTCTGGTCAGGGTGAGTGCACAGAAAGGCGGCATAATACTTGGTATTTGGTAGAAATAATTGATTCAAAGACCAGAAACTGTGATAAGTGGTAGTGCTACAATCTATTTCTCAACCTTAGGCAATAACAGACACAAAATGCCATGGTTTTGTACAATGATTATAATACTTGGATTTCTAATTTTGTAAGCATTATGACCAGTAATACTTTGAAAATTCATTTATGTAAGCTTACCTTGTTGACATTATTTTAGCGAATTGAAACTACCAATTGTAAAGCCCTTTTTTCTTTTTAATTTAACTGCTAACATGGGGTGCCTGGGTGGCTCAGTCAGTTTAAACGCCCAACTCTTGGGTTTGGCTCAGGTCATGATCTCATGGTTCATGAGTTCGAGCCCTGCGTTGGATTCTCTGCTGTCAGTGCAGAGCCTGCTTCAGATCCTCTGTCCCCACCTCTCCCCTGCTCATACATTCTCTCTGTCTCTCAAAAATAAACATGAAAAGAAAGTAACATCATTTAACAATAAACAACAGGTGTTGGCAGGGAGGTAGAGAAAGGGGAACCCTCTCCTACTGTTGGTAGGAATGCAAATTGGTGCAGCCACTCTGGAAAACAGTATGAAGTTTCCTCAGAAAGTAAAAATAGAACTATCCTATGCTCCAACAATCACACTACTAGTTTTGTTCTCAAAGATTACAAAAATCCTAATTCACAGAGATACATGCACCCTGATGTTTACAGCAGCATTATCTACAATAGCCAAATTAAGGAAAGGGCCCAAGTGTCCATCAACTGATGAATGGATAAAGATGTGGTATATACAGACAATGGAATATTACTCAGCCATAAAAAAGAATGAAATCTTACCGTTTGCAACAACATGCATCGAGCTAGACAGTATTACACTAAGTGAAATAAGAGAAGAGAAATACCACATGATTTCACTCATATGTGGAATTTGAGAAACAAAACAGATGAACATGGGGGTCAGGGGAGGGAGAGAGAACCAAGAAACAGATTCTTAACTATAGAGAACAAACTGATGGGTACCAAAGGGGAGGTGGGTGGGGGGATGCGTGAAATAGGTGATGAGGATTAAGGAGGGCACTTGTCTTGATGAGCGCTGGGTGTTGTATGGAACTGTTGAATCACTATAACATACACCTGAAACTAATATTATAGTGTGAACTCGAATTTGAATAAACACTTAAATAATAAAAAGTTAGTGTCATTTAAAAACAAGTCAAGAAATTAAAATTTATATTAGAATATTTTCCCTAAAACAGTTTTTAAGGATATGGGTCACCCAATGCCTACTTCGACCTCATTGGAGGGGAATACAAAAATAATAATGGTGACACTATTCCTACTATAGTAGACATAAAAACTCCACGGACTTGGGTTTATGCTGTCTTGTACTTTAATTGAAATGAAATATTCTGCTAAGACTCCACTTTGCCTGACTGGTGGGAAATAGTCTCTCAGTCCTTGTTGGGCCCTCTTCACCTCTGCGGAGTCCAACGAGATGTTAAAATGTTTACAGAAACAAGAGAGGGCTTTCCAGTCTCGAGCCCAGCACTGTTGAGCCTGCAGTGTGTGGAATCCCAGTGCCTGGGGCTCCATGTCGTCATCCCTCGTGAGGCTCTGCCACCAGCCCCTGCTGCTCGTGGGATCCTCAGACTTTTGGCCTCTTCCTCATTTGGAGGAATCTTCTCTCTCTTTGTCTCTTTCCTTACAGAATTCCTCTAAGGAGTTCTGGCTTGGAGAAAACAGCAGCCAGGAAGGCAGGTGTGTGTACCAGCAACTTTAACTTCACAGCTTCCATGGGAGAGTTTCTTCCAAGAGGCTGGGCACCTGCTTGGAGTGGGAACAGGAAGATAGCCCCAAACACAAATGAATATCCACAGTAATGGTTTCATACTACTCTTAAAAAAATGGCAAATGTTTTTGAGCATTACTCCTCACATCATCATATTCTATTTTCAAAACTTTGCCATGTTTTAAAGACAGTTGATGGAATCTTAAGAGACTGAGTAATTTTCCTTGTAGCAAGGAGCAGAGCTGGGATTAGAACCCAAGTCTGTTTGGTTCCAAAGTTGATTGACTCCTTATGTTAAATTTTCTCTCCTACAGAGTACTGGTAATATTTCATTTTGAACATAGTGAGCTGCCAGTATAGGTTAGCTACAGTACGAGCTTCCACGTAACTCAGTGAATTCATCCATGGAGCATCACTGCTCAGAGGTCTCCATCTGGTTGTCAGTGTGCATTTGCCAAGATTCAGGAACAACAGTGCTGCTTTGGGCGTAATTAATGTTTAGACAATAACTGGCCAGCATGTTCAGCTGCTTCTTGAGGTCACTCCTGGGATATGAAAATAGGACCCCGGACTGACATAAACATCCTGTTTGTTTTCTTCGTGTTCTGTCAGGAGGCCGTTATTTCGGTCATCTAGAAGTTATACCATATTGCTCAGGTGCAGGTTCAAAACGCGGGGAGGATATGACCCAGCCTAGTTTGGTGTTGTTTAAAATAGAAAATTGATGGATCTGAAATCTGTTTCTGCTCAGTATGATTGTTGAGGTAGTGTTTTAATAAAGTCCTAACTGAATATTTAAGAAGTCTTAGATCAATATTTAAATTGGGTATCTTGGCCCATAAATAATTGCTATTTATAGTCATAAATCAGTGCATTCAATGAATCAGTGTAACATAGTCATCATGGCCCTACTATCTGCCACCCACCACCCACCCCCCTAAACTGGAGTGATGGGTGATTCAAAAACAGGCTGGGTTCTTTACTCAAGATGTTCATAACATGCTTCAGAGGCTTTTGAATGTTGCATACATCAGAATTATCCCTGAAGCTTGTCAAAAATAGAGCTGCCTAGGCCCTACTCTAGACTCAGTATCTTAGTTCATTTGGTCTCCTAAACAAGACACCCCAGACTGGCTAGCTTAAAAACAAGACAAGTTTACTTCTCACAGTTCTGGAAGCTGGGAACTCCAAGATCAAGGTGCTAACATGGTGTCCCTCTAGTGAGGGCCCTCTTCCTGATTCATAGGTCTTGCCCTCTTGCTGTTTTCTCACATGGTCGAACGTTCTAAGGGAGCACTCTGGAGTCTCCTTTATAAGGGCACTAATCCCATTGGTGCGGGTTCCAACCTCAAGACTTAAGCACCAAAGGCCTACCTCCTAAATATCATCACCTTTGGAAGTTAAGATTTTAACAAATGAATTTGTGGGGAGACATTCAGACCATAGCACCCACTGAATCAAAATCTTGGTGAGTGGGACCCAAGCATCTTTATATTTAGCACGTTCCTTAGGCAACTCTGATGTTCATCAAAGTTTTTGAGCCCACCACATGGTTGATGGTGTTTGGGTCACATAAACCACTACAATGTTTTCCATATTGTATTCTATATATGTCTGTACATCTCAGGAAGGATGTATAGGTATACACGTGTATCTAGAGATACACCAGTCTCATATATATATATGTATATATATTATATATATATACATATATATGTAATATATATAAATATATATATATATAAATGTTGAAATGTGCCTACAGATAAATATCTGTTATTTTAAATTATAATAAACATTAATTGAGCATCTGTATATTTCAGGCACTATTAATTCATTCAATAAATACTTGTTAAAAGCCCACTATGGGCCATCAGAAAATGAAACAAAGAAAAGTCCCTTTCTTCGGGGAGCATATATATTAGTAGAAGAACATCAACAATAAAATAAGAGAGTTCCATGATGAGGAGTGCCACGGCAAGAAGTGAAGCGGGAAAAAGATGGTGACTGCCAAACGGCAATTTCTGTTGGATGGCTGGGAAGCCTTGAGGCCAGGGAGGGAGCGAGCTCTGTGGATATTTGGAGCACTACTGTTTCAGGTTGGATACAAAGTGCAAGGTCCTGACCTGAGCAGGAGCATTCTTGGTGGCTTCAGGAACAGCACGGAGGCAAGGAATGGGCTGAGGTGTGGAACTCGTGGTGGCCTGTGGGCCCCTGGAAGAGTTTCCCTTTCACTGTGAGGGAGATGAGAAGGGTTCTGAGCCCAAGAATGACCGTTGGGCAGGTTTCAAGGTCATTCTGGTGGATGAGGACAGCTGCTGGGGGTGGGCAAGGCTGGAACCAGAGCCTGGCTAGGAGGCCACTGCAGTAGTCCAGAGGAGGGAAGGTGAATGTGCTGGAGGTGGTAAGACGAATGTGGCTTCTGGGCACACTCGGGATGCAGATGCAGCAGGTTTGAGGATGGTTTGGAGGTCGAGCACATGAGGGCTACAATAAGAAGTCTTCCCAGGATGCTGGCTGTGGCCAACGGCTGCCTTTACTCTGTGGCTAGATTGGGTTTGGGATGTAGGTCGTTCTTTGATTCCCAGGAAATAATTGTATTTTTGTTTTTAAAACATGTATTGCATACTTAAATCTTATAAATTTTTTGTGTGTACAGAAAACCTCTTGAGGAGCAGTCAGGATAGAATGGCTGTAGGACTTTCACTGGGATATTGGTGAACAGGGACTGTACCCGCAGTGACATTTCTTCCTGACATGGAGGAAAACTCAGGAAAATTGCCTTTCCTCACCAACGCCCCCCCCCCAATATTATGGATCAGGTCATGAGTAATATTTCTTGTTCAGTTTATTTCAACGTACTTTTATGTAAATTCTCAAAAAATCCTTTCTAAGGCTGACAGTGGATGATATTAACCCCCATGTGGAGATTCAGGAACCAGAGATCTAGGAAAGATAAGAAATGTTAGAAGGATGAATTCCTCTAGATCAGATCTTCTGTTTTATGACTTCCTATTCTTGAGTATGTGGCCTGATGTGTAGTGACTGGACCTCAGTCCAGAGAACAGAAGTGTGTGTGTGTGTGTGTGTGTGTGTGTGTGTGTGTGTGTGCACGCGCACGCACGCGCATGTAGGGGCACAAGTGCATGGTAAGGAATCGCACTTGGGTTATTAAGTACAATGATCTAGTAAAAGAATTGGAAATGATTGTTCAAACCTTCTAGAATTCAGGCCTCTTGGTTGCTCTGTGTCAGTTCATTTGGTCATTTTTTTTCCCCGAACAGTAATTTTCGCTGTGGGATAAGGAAATAAAAGATACAAGAATCACATTAGGTAGCGTGGAGAATTATTTTAATAAAAGTTGCAGCAGAGAATGCAGTCAAAATCAGCTCTCAAATGGAAAGCTCGGTTGCTGGTAGATTTCAGCTTGCTTCGCTTTCCTGATGCTTTGTTCCTGTAAAAACAACAACAACAACAACAACAACAAACTGAGTTTGATTATGTCATGTACCAAGTAAGGCTGAGATCCTTTTGTTTTGCTGAATAAGCCCTGTGTGTACCGGATGGCTGTCAGCAGGGCCTGGGCCAGGTGGCAGCCTTTAACACATTTGTCTGTTTCAGTTTGCAGTGATGACCTCACCCACAAATTCAAAGGTTTCACTGTGATGAACGAAGCAGAGAGATATGAAGCCCTCAGACACTGTCGCTATGTGGATGAAGTCATTAGAGATGCTCCATGGACCCTCACTCCAGAGTTTCTGGAAAAACACAAGGTGCTTCCTCTTCCATGTTCTCTAAGTAGCAGAATTGGAATCTGGCTCTGCACCTTACATGCAGAAAGCCCAGAAGCTTCCACTTGCTAGAAGAGGTAGCTTCAGGAACTATGTGGTGTCACTTGACATAGCACCTGTCTTCTGCCCAAGCCTGGGGACTGATAACCTCTTCCATCCTCAGTGTGGGCGCTAGAGCTAGACCACCCATGTTCAAGTGTGACCTCTATCCCTTCCAAACTGCGGGACCTTGAGCAAGATACTGAACTAACTTACCTAAATTGTAAACTGGGGGCAGTATTCGTACTTCTCTCATGGGACTCTTTTGAGAATCTAATGAGATCATCTAAGTAAAACCCTTTGAACGCTGGCTGGCCCCTAGCCCGAGCTCCAAAAATGTTACTGTCGTTATCCCCACCATCATCGCTACTGATGCTTATAGATTCGCAGGCATCATTTTTCATGGAACAAATGAACACGCCCTGTATCCAGAAGAGCAGGGGTCAGCCTTTAAGGAAGGAACTTTATATGTGTGATTTTGTGACCCTGAGACTCCTACTGCTACAAGATTTTTATTAGTTGAAAACATGAGAAATTCTTTTGATCTGCATCAAATTATGTGCTTTGAATCTCCCCACCAGCTCCACATTAGGCCCTATTCTTCCCTTTTATAAGCAGCACACAAAAAAAACAAGATTAAGCTGTTCTAAGAGTTTTCTTTTCTATTTTTAAATTCACGATGGAGAAGAGAAGAGAGAACACTGATAAATGTGCATGGATAATAGCAGAGGAGACAATTTCTCAGCAAGAATAAAAAGAAAAAGGAGAAACTACAATATGATTTACTTCCAGCAATCACTGACGCGTTTTTATGAAGCATCTATTGTACATTCCACTTGTGCCAGGCGTGCCGGGGGTACCAGTGATGGGCGCGAGGGCTGCCACTTCTTATTTAGCATGTGCCAGGCACCGTGCTGAGGGCTTTGCTCCCACGTGAGTCACATTCAGTCTCATGGCTACCCTGAGACTTTGTTGTCGTTGGAGAGGAAGAGGAACTAAGTATGAGTGTCCCAGGTGATTTTTAGCACTTGTACGTAATTACTTCATTTAATCCAGTGATTCTCAAATGGACTTAAGTTTGCCCTCAAGGGACGTCTGGCGGTGTCTGGAGACATTTTTGGCCGTCACCGCTGGGGGGCAGGTACCGGCCTCTAGCAGGTAAAGGCCACGGGTGCTACTAAGCTTCCTACGGGACGCCCCTCAAAAAACTGTCCACCTCAAAACGTTGCAGACACCAAGGTTGGGAAATCGTGGTTTCATCCTTACAGCCAACCTAAGAGTTACCTAGCTAGGAAGCAGCGGCACAGGCAGATCAGACTGCTGTTCTAAACTGCGCCTCGAGGGGCTTGGACAGCCAGGCAACAGGTTTTCACCAGGTGGAGCAGGAAACAGGGAGCCAGTGAAGATGAGCAGGAAAAAGAATGACACAAAGAAAACTGTTTCCCAAGGAAGTGCCCCACCCCCAGCGTGTCACGGAGGGATGGCTTGGAAGGGAGAGAGCCTGCGGTGAGGAAGGTCAGGTGTAGGTTGGTATCAGTAACCCAGGTGACAGGGCCCCAGATTGGGTGTAGTAGCTGCGGGGAGGACGTGATGGGTGCACACGCGTGCATGTACATTCGCATGTGCACACAGACACGCGCACGCACCCCCGTGGATCTTGCGACCTATGTGTCACGGAGACTGAAGGATGTAGGGGAAGAAGGCCGACTCTGAGGTGTTTGGGGCCTAGGTAAACTGGGAAAATGGAGGTGCCACTGCAAGGGGACACTAGCTTTCAGGCGGAATTAAATTTCAAATCGCTTGATTTTAAAGTGACAGCAGAGGGCAGTGAAATAGAAAAGGGTGACTTCAGGCAGATCTGACAAGTCTTCTACCGGCAGCAGCCTTATGTCCCAACGGAAATAGTAGCATGTGCCCCACCTGCCTAACAAGGTGGTCAGGAAGATCAAATAAGAAAAAAGGTGTGAATTCATTTTCCCCACATAAAACACGACTCAAGCGTGAAGGCCTATTCCTATCGATGAGACAGGAAATGGAGGTTTTTTGGGTCCCTCATCATAGCAGGGGTGAGGAAAATCTGAACAACGAATGGATTCTCTAAGGAGAAAGCTTAAAGGCAGATGGACAGAAGGGCAACAAAACCTCCTGTCAGAGGAGAGAGAAAGAGGGACCAGTAGAGGAGACAAACCGACCTCGTTCGCTTTATTTCCTGGAAAAGGAGACATTTGGCAGTCAGGACCTTTCAGTCAAGGATTCAAATCCCCATTATAAACTGCTTATTTCAACTGCTTTATTACGAATGCTTGATCTCAAAAAGACATGTGCAGAGGCACCTGGGTGGCTCAGTCAGTTAAGCATCCGACTTCGGCTCAGGTCATGATCTCGCGGTCCGTGAGTTCGAGCCCCGCGTCGGGCTCTGGGCTGACAGCTCGGAGCCTGGAGCCTGCTTTGGATTCTGTCTCTCCCTCTCTCTCTGCCCTTCCTCCGCTCGCGCTCTGTCTTTCAAAGATAAAAGTTAAAAAAAAAAAGGCATGTGCAAATCACAGACATGCACATCCATCCTAGTGGTGACATCACTCTTCTCTGTCTCCAACAGATTGACTTTGTGGCCCATGATGACATTCCCTACTCTTCTGCCGGCTCTGACGATGTTTACAAGCATATCAAAGAAGCCGGTGAGTTCCCCTATGCACACCTGTCCACTGCATTATGACCTTGAGGTTTAAACAGAGACATCTGCCCTGGGCTTGCAGCACATACATGGGAGGCACCGGAATTTCACATGTCTGCCAAGTAGCCTCTACAAGCTTCTGCTGACATGTGCTAAGGCTCAGTTGGAGGACAGACACCATTTAGGTATTTATACAAGAATTAACTTGAGCACCGAAGTACTCAACTTCTAGTTTGAGGCTCAGTTTTAGGGTTCGTCAGACTGAAACCATAGGACCCTATTGTTTAGAGGGCATTTTCCTCATTCACATTTAAGTCTCCACAATGAAATGATTTTATACTTACAAGAGCGTTCCTTCCAGAAGAAGACAGATAACTGGGGAATTAACAATTTGGACTCCTTGTCTCCAAAGTCAGTCCTGCCTTATGTCATCCTATCACATCACAGTAATATCCTCAGGTACCACAGGCAGAGGGGAAAAAAAGAATGCGTAAATATTTGAGAAATCAGGTAGAGTATTTCCTTCCCCAAACTGTTAAGCAGTGTCATGGAGGGCAGACACAGTGCCTGCACTTTGGAAGTTGTCCCAGTTGTCACTAAGCATTTCTTTTAAACTCAGAGACTCTAGTCTGCCCCAGGGAGTTATTAGGGGGCTGGAGAGAGGCCGGTTTCCGTCCGTTGCAGATTCGCTGGGGTTCATTCCTTCGTCACCGTCTCTGTTCCTTTTCCTTTGGTGCTAAGGACTTGAGGGAAATCACTGTTGGGGCATCGTAACAGGTCTGTGGTTTCTAGCCTCAGCGGGATTGTCGATGTTCCTTGATAACATTTACCCGCTTCCTGCCCCGACTGACCTGCAACTCCTCGCCTCTTCACCTCCTGTCCTGCATCCTGAGGAAAAGGGGTATGTTTTGTGTCCCAGGCTGACGTCTTTATCTGCACCAGCCTTCTCCCTTCCGTGGAGCCTGTTTCATTCATTCTTCCTCTCTTTGCCATGCAGGGTTTTCACTCTCTAGTAGTTTCGTCTCAGCTTACAATCTTTGAAAGTCTGTAAGAACTTCAAACAAATAAACAAATCAAACAAGAACAAATAAAACAAATCACATCCTTCTTCTGCCCTCCCTCTCCCTCCATCTCCAGTCACATCCTGGGTCGGTAGTCCCTTCCTGGCAACCTGCAGCTGCTCTCCCGGTCATTCCCAGATGCCTGCGCTCTCACTGACGTTCCATCCTTCCTCACTTTGGTCATGACCTTTGGACCACCAAATCCAGTGGCCTCGACTCTGTCCTCTGGACATAACAACCCTGCTGACTCCTCTCCTCACGTGGGTGCTCTTGTCCTCTTCTTCTGGGACACTTGTGGGACCTTCTAATTTCCTTCAGTCTCTCTGACTGCTCCTGGGTTTTGTTACTGGGTTTCGGTCTCTTGGCCCTGCCCAGCCTCTGCATCTTGCCAGCCTGGGCTCTGCACCGCCTTGCTCAGACCCTAAACTCCAGGCACACGGAGCCCGTCCTCGTGCCCAGACACACCCCTACTTAGTGCCTTGGCATGCCCTCGCTCTGAGCGCCTATGCCTACTCCGTGCCCCATTGAGGACCTAGCGCTTGACATGCCCTGTCTCCCTGGGGCATGATTCAGCAGCAGTACCCTCCCGCTACCTTCCTTGGACACTCTTGGCAAATGGACCTTCTTTTCAGCTCCTTTCTGGTGGCATCCTGATAGTTTCTCTCTTTCTCTCTGTCTCTCTCTGTCTCTCTGTCCCCCCTCCTCCTCCCCCCTCCCTCTCTCTGTCCCCTTACCTCCCTCTCTCCCTCCCACTCTTCCTCTCTCCCCTTCTCCCCCTCTCTCCCTCCCTCCCTCCCTCCCTCCAGGTGCGTGTGGGTATCCCTGCCTAGAATGAGGTGCCATGGTCTGTGCTGTGTCTCATCCATCTTCACATCCCCCCATAGTCCCTGGTACATTTGTAGTGCTCGTTCAATACTGGCTAAGCAACAGGGTGCTTTCTCAAAAAAGTTTTATTTATTTAAGTAATCTCTACACCCGGCATGGGGCTTGAACCCACGACCCCAAGATCAGGAGTCGCACGCTCCTCTGACTGAGCCGGCCAGGCACTCCAGCAAGAGGGTGTTTTTAATGGAGTATGATGGGGAGTTGGCTAAGATGGACGTCTTCTGCTGGCAAGAGCTCTTCCCACTACACAGGGCGTAGGGCCATTTACCTACATAATTTGGGCACGTACTCTATCTTGTGGAGTTTTCCAAATTACTTAGATTAAGGGGTGATTTGGGGCTGAATTTTATCAGCCTTTGCATCTAATTTGTTTGCTTTCCATTGGTATCATGGCCACTGAGTCCCTCACCCGTTTATTGAAGGGAGATGCCGACTATATGCACTAAATTACTCTGAACCACCAAAGGCTCACAGCCCAACAAAATCTCAGAGAAAGATGGAAGGGTTTGCCATGTGACTTGTTGCAAAAATGACTATGATCTGAATGAAATAGCTTTAAAATTATATCTGTGGATTTGCATTTTTCTTGCTCTGTCTTATAAAAGGCAAGGGAATATAAATCACAAATAATAGGTGCTTTTGGGGGCAGATGTGTAATGGAAAAATAGTCTCTGCTATGCACTCACCCCCCAACACTTAGTGTTTTCCTGAGCTGACGTTTTCAGTCGGTGTCACAGGGTTTCCGGTAATCACCTAAGAATTAAAATAGTCATTGCTAGGACTTTTTAAATACCCAGTCTCCCCAGATTCTATCCATTTGGATTATTTTAAAAGACAGACGGGGCAAAGGTAATTACTTGTACCCTCTTATAGGGTCACATGGTTTTTCTGACCTTAAAAATGGAGATGTCCCCGGTGGAAGGAGGCAGGATAGTGGCCTGAATTATGTAAGTTCTCTGTCCACCTTCCGTCACCTGACTGCCTTCCATTAATCTCCCATAAGGCTACCGCTGCCTGAGAAACTTGGAGCA
Organism: Prionailurus bengalensis; assembly: GCF_016509475.1. Lineage (NCBI taxonomy): Eukaryota > Metazoa > Chordata > Mammalia > Carnivora > Felidae > Prionailurus > Prionailurus bengalensis. Next base: position 20,802,304 of record NC_057361.1, on the reverse strand, counting down.
AGGAAGAGTTTGAGGAAAGGATGGGTTGGAATTGGTATTTTAACTAGAGTTAGGTGTGGAAGTAGATTATTAATGGCTTGGTTTGTTGTCTGCTGTTTGGCTTTCCATCATACCTCTCCTCTCTGGGCACTGTAAGTGTGTCCAAGCATACCTTCCTACATATGTGAAACCATTATCTGGCACGTCCGGCCCCCTGCTCTTGTGAGTTAGCATTTGCTTTACTGGGAGATTTCAAGAAGTGTGATATACCCATTATACTTGAGCTGTCCCCATCACAGCCGTCTTCCCCTCTTCCTGGGAACCACTGGCACTCCACCCACGTTGGCCCCACCGTCCCTTACTTTCAGCCCACCGCCACTAAAGCCTTTTCCTGGTACATATGGACCTTCGGACTCTTGAGGTAGGATGGGCTCCTGAGGGTTACAAACCCAGTCTCCTAGCCCCTCCTTGGCATCACTGCCACTTCCTGATAAAACTGGGACTTCTCCATCTCCCATGATGGGGGACCTCCTACCTCCCAAGGCAGCCCACTCCATCTTTGGATCATTTGGACTCTCATTGGTGAAACCATGAATTCCCTGAGTGCGTCCACAAGCCAGGGATTGTTGGAGGGGAAATGGTATGCAAATACGAATAAGACCTAGTTCTCACCCGTGGGAGATGGCAGAGACAGAATAATTACCTCAAAATATTAGAAGCCTGTGGAGGGGTGTGTGCTGTAGGCCGGGGATGCATGTCCAAAGGTGGGAGCTTATGAAGCATAGCGCATTTGGAGAAAATCAAATGTTCATGCAGTATAGGGTGTGTAGAGGTGAGAGCAGAGATGGCGATTGGCAGGATGGGGTAGTGTGGATTTAATTCTATATGTCACATGGAGCCAGGTGCCATTCCGAGTCAGGGAAGTGCCATGAACACTCTTGTGGGGGTCTCTTGTGGGGGAAGGATCAACCAGGTAGGAGGACAGGAGTCATTTCTGCAGCTGAACCTACTCAGGAGCTCCCATGTCCCCAGATGACAGGGAATAACACCCTGGACATTTACAGTACTCGACACTGTGCTAGGTCTGCACTGGGACTGTGTAGAGTCAGCTTTTGGCCTTTTTCTCCTGGGGTGATCTCTGTTCCTGGGCCCTATGTGTTGGCCTGGCATGGGGTAGGGAACTGGTTCTTGCTTATCTTTCATTGTATGGTATCGGACCTGCTCAGCCATCATCTGTGGCGACGAAGCCCCCCATCATAGCCTTCTGACATCCGGCCACATCTCCATTTGGCCTGTCCTTGCCACAGCCTCTGCTACAGGATCCCATCCCTATGCTCTGGGTGTGCCGCCCAGCAGTCATGCAGATTTTAAATCTCCGCTACCTTCAGTGTTTCTCCAGAGGGCCCCTGGGAACTTTACAAATGTCTTCCCTAATCTACTGGACAGCTGTGGGAGGGGCCATGTCAGTCCTGCCTGACGCGCCCATGTAAGGAATGCTCTACTGAGGCCTCCCCATGTTGGCATGGGGTCTCTGGGAGACCATTTTCTCCCAGAGTTCCTGAAGGTGAATGGGGTACCAGCCCCTCTGGTCTGGGCTGTCTAATGGGTTCACTTGCCTGTCCCTGACCCTGGGGTTTGACTTTGAGTGGGGGCAAGGGACAGGCCCCACTCACATTTTCTCACTTCCATCCTTCCCCTCTTTATCCCTCTCCGGGTTCTTTCCCCTCGATCTCAGGAGGGGCTTTTCCTCTGCCTGGAGGGTAAGACGCTGCCACGTGGTGAATTGCATGTTTTCCCCACTCCAAGGCTTACAGGAAAACACTCCTCACTCTGAGTCCACTCAGCCTCTGCTTCTTAATAATGAAAGGGGCACTTTCTGGGATTTAGAAAACCTTTTTTTTGTAGTCCTCAAAGCATGGCTCTTTCAAGTGAAAGCCTTACCTTTCAAAACAGTTCTTTTTGAAACGAGCCTTCAAAAGAGCCCATTTCAGAAGTCAGAAGCTGAACGCCTTCTCCTGTATTCTCAGCTGCAGCTTCTTTCCCCTGAGATAATGGAGGTCTCCCTGTCAGTGCCAACAGGACCTCAGGACAGACATCATCCCCAGAAATGAACACGACATTGGATAATATTTCACAAAATTATTCTGTTACCTATAATATACTTAGTCTTCCTGATGGTGTGTTCGTTGGTTCAAACCCTTTTGGGGCCAGCTGGGGAAGCTCCATGCACCCCACACCAGGGCTGGTAGTCAGGTCTGTGCTGTGTTCTCAGAAAGGCCTCCCCCTGGCGGTGGTCAGGAGCATTGGGTAAGAACAAGAGGCCTGACACTCACATGCCAGTCTTGTCTTGTTTATAAGAAGTTCCAAGAAGGAAACCCCATATGCTTCAGACTTGGAAGGCTGCTGAGGAACATGGCAGGGGTAGGAGGGGAGAAGGTGCGGAGAAACTGGCTGATGAATCAGTTGTAAGGAGGTGGGTTATGGCATAGGGAGGTTATTACCTTTTTAAGTCTTTGGAAGATCTGAGCTATGAGCCAGCTACTCCTTCCCTACAATCGCCATGAAGGACCTGGTATAGACCAGAGCTTGTCAAATGTAAATGTGACTACAGATCCCCACAAGATCTCTCTCTGTCCCTCTTTTTTCTTCTTTTTTCTCTTTTCTCTTTCTTCTCTCTCTCTCTCTCCCTCCTCCCCTCTTCTTTCCTCCTTCCTTTCCTTTCTTATTTTCCTCCTTTCTTTTCTTTTCTTTTCTCTTCTCTCCCTCCCTCCCTCCCTTCCTGTACAGTTAACATACAATGTTATATACAATCAGAAAGACCAATACCATATGATTTCACTCATAGGTGGAATTTAAGAAACAAAATAGAGGGACATATGGGAAGGTGGGTGAAGAGAAGAGAGGAAAACAAACCACAAGAGACTCTTAATGATAGAGAACAAACTGTGGGTGATGGAGGGAGGTGGGTGGGAGATGAGCTAGATGGGTGATGGGTAGTAAGGAGGGCACTTGTGATGAGCGCTGGGTGTTGTAAGTGATGAATCACAAATTCTACTCCTGAAACCAATACTGCACTGTATGTTAACTAAAATCAAAATTAAAAAAATAGAGTGTTAGTTTCAGGTTTACAATATAGCGATTCAGTAATTCTGTACATGACTCAGTGCTCATCATCATAAGTGTACTCTTAATCCCCATCACCTGTTTCACCTATCCCCTCACCCACCTCCCCTCTGGTAACTATCAGTTTTCTATAGTTAAGAGTCTATTTCTTGGTTTGTCTGTCTCTCTTTTTCCACCCCCTTGGCTCATTTGTCCGTTTCTTAAATTCCACATATGAGTGAAATCATATGGTATTTGTCTTTCTTTGACTAATTTCGCTTGGCATTATACCCTCTAGATCCATCCATGTCATTGCAAATGGCAAGATTTCATTTTTTTTATAGCTAAGTAGTATCCCATTGTACATATATACCACATCTTCTTTATCCATTCATCTATCAGTGGACACTTAGGTTGCTCTACATCTTGGCTCTCGTAAATAATGCTGCAGTAAACATAGGGGTGCGTATATCTTTTTGAATGAGAGTTTTCGTATTTTTTGGGTAAATACCTCGTAGTGCAATTACTGGATCCTAGGGTAATTGTGTTTTTAATTTTTTGAGGAACCTCCATAGCCTTTTTCACAGTGGCTGCCCCAGTTTGCATTCCTACCAACAGTGCATGAGGGTTCCTTTTCCTCCACATCCTTACCAACATTTGTTGTTTCGTGTGTATTTGATTTTAGCCATTCTGACAGATGTGAGGTGGTGTCTTATTGTGGTTTTGATATGCATTTCCCTGGTAATGAGTGATGCTGCATATCTTTTCACATGCCTTCATGTCTTCTGCCCATTTTTAATTGGATTATTTATTTTTTGGTGTTGAGTTGTATAAGTTCTTTATATGTTTTGGATACTAACCCCTAATGGGATAGGTCATTTACAAATATCTGCTCCCAATCAGTAGGTTGTCCTTTTGTTTTGTTGGTTTGTTTCCTTTGCTGTGCAGAACCTTTGTAATACACCCAATAGTTTTCTTTTGCTTTTGTTTTCCTTGCCTTAGGAGACATTCTGACAGATCTTTTTAAATGCAGATTTGGATTTGGTAGGTCTAGCAGGACCTAAGATCCCCATTTCTTTTTTTTTTAATGTTTATTTTTGAGAGAGAGAGACCGAGTGTGAGCGGAGGAGGGGCAGAGAGAGAGAGAGAGAGAGAGAGAGAGAGAGAGAATCAGAAGCAGGCGCCAGGCTCTGAGCTGTCAGCACAGAGCCCGACACAGGACTCAAACCTACATAACGTGAGATCATGACATGAGCTGAAGCCAGACACCCAGTTGACTGAGCCACCCAGGTGCCGCTAAGATCCCCATTTCTTTTTTATTTATTAAAAAAACTTTTTTAATGTTTACTTTTGAGAGAGAATGTGAGCGGGGGAGGGGCAGAGAAAGGGAGACACAGAATCCAAAGCAGGCTCCAGGATCTGAGCTATCAGCTATCAGTGCAGGTCTCCAACTCACGAACCATGAGATCATGACCTGAGCTGAAGTTGGACGCTTAACCGACTGAGCCACCCAGGTGCCCTAAGATCCCCATTTCTAACGAGCTCCCAGGTTGGTAGATACAGTAAGTCCATAGACCTCACTCAGAGTAGCAAGAATCTAGACCAGGTATCTGGTTCACCCAGGGTTACTTCCAGGGTGAATTGAATCAACATTTCCTGGGGTGATAGCTTCTCACCTATGTTGGAGAGTGAAAACATGCATTTGGTCGTGGTTTCATTTCTTGGTGAGTAGCCTCTAGTGAGCTAAGAAAAAGTTGCATTCCTGATTTTAGGGCATAGGAACAGGCCCAATAATTTCCTGACTCAAAGCAATGGAGCACCCTATTGTTGCATAACAAATTAGGAGCCACTTTATTTTGCTCGTGATTTCGTAGGGCAGAATTTCAGCCAGGGCTTGGCTGGGTGGTTCTTGCTTGGGGTCTCTCCAATGGTTGTACTCCGCTGTGGGCTTGGGCTGTAGTCATCTGAAGGCCCACTTGGGCTGGAGGTCCCAGGTGGTGCTCTTGTATGGCTGGCAGTGGGTGGTCTTTTGTCAGCAAGGAGCTCAGCTGGGGTTGACACTGTCGCGCCTACCTGTGGCCTCTCTGTGTTGCATGGGCTTCTCAAAAGCATGGTGGCTGGGTTCCAAGAATGTGCGTCCTAAGAGGAAGCATTTGGAGAGTTAGCAATCTCGACAGAAGCCTCAAGGCTTCTTTGGCCCTGGCCTTGGAGGTCAGCCAGCGTCACTTCTACCACATTCTCTTGGTTACAAGCAAGTCACTCAGGCCAGCTCAGATTCCAGGGGAAGGGGACTGTGCCCATATTTAATCTACCCTAATTCCCATCTTCGCATTGAGTAGTCAGGTGGTATTCTACTTGGCCTGGGAGCACGGGCATAAGACTCTGCGTGACTTGACGTACGCCCAGGGCCATTGATCTGTTCTGCCGATTCCTCACCAAGGGAGAGCCGTAGGAAAGAAGGCCCGAGTATTCACGGTGAGGGAAAGATGCTCGGAAATGGCCCAGGCATCCGCATGTGGCATTTGCATTCTAATTGAGGTCTATTTTGAAAGGCAAAAGTCACTTTAAATGAAGCCAGAGATATAGAGGGCATGAATTAAACTTTACAGCACTCTGCTTTGCTTGTCGGAACTACATGTCAAAACCCTCCAGCAAAGCTGGATGAAAGGATGGAGCTTAAGTGAAGTAGGCTGTCAGGTCCACGGTCCTCATCATCCTGCTAATATTGCCTACTACTGTCGAAAGTTTCCTTCATGAACATGTGCTTGGCTGCTTCTTAAAATAGCTCCATAACCAAACACTGCAATTCGGGAAAGCACGATAAAAAAGGTTCTCTGATCATGCTCATTACTGAATATTTTTAGCAGAGCACTAATTAGGATTTGGAGGAAGCTGGGTGCCTCATTATGTCAGCAGAGGGCTTGGCTTCTTTCAGAGACGTACCTCCCCACCAGCCAAAGCAAGTCTGTCCCCGCCCTAAACCTTCGGTAACTCAGCCACAGAGACCTCGCTCTGTGGCTTCACAGAAAGGGTGAGCTCATGTCACCAGTGTCTCATTGACTTGCTAAAATCTGCTAGTAACTAGAAATCTTCTTAACATGTCACCAGGCAGCAGGGGTGTGGGAAAAGCGTCTGCCTGCTGACAGATGGGACATAGCGCTCCCCAGAAAGCTCCCTGCTCCGCCCACCAAGGTGGGGATGTTGTCTTGGCCCCCCAGCTTGGGACCACTCAGTGCTCCCCGCCCACCAGAGCCCCCTGCGCAGCTGGTCACTTGGGTGCTATTTATATTCATGTGTTTGGATGTTCGTGTCCTCTGCCTTCCATTGGTTTTCTGCGTTGGAGTCCTTATTCTCAGAAAGTGATAAAAGAAGTTTTGGGCGTAGTAGTAAACCCCAGCTCTGTCTTTGAGCCACAGAATATTAGAAGCCCGGTGCTTTGTCTCAAACGTCAGCAGTGCCAGCCTGCTGCTGATACTGTGAATGTACACATGATATCAAAAGAGAGCTCAAAGAGACACCTTAGGAGGGGCCAGAAGACTGAAAAGTTCATCAGTGTCAATAGAATCAAAGAGAACTGGATTTGGAAAGGCACTCAGAGATCAATGTTCATCTAGTCAGCTCTTCAGCAAATATTCTTACAGTGCCTGCTTGTCACTCAGTGCTGAGAATATAGAGGAGATTAAGACAGGAGTTCTTTCCCTCATGTAGCTTGTTGTCAAGTAGGGAAGGCAGTTATAGAATAAGCTGTTTTCTACAGACTTTGGAATATGTGAAGGGAGAGAAAGAAAGCCTGAAGAGCCAGTCTGGGGGTTAAGAGATTGCTTCGAGGAAGTGATGCTAACGGTGAAACCCAGGGGATGACAGGGGGTCAGCTGAGTAGAGAGCACGTGTGTGGCAGAGTGAGGGGATGGGGCCAGCCCTCTCAGGACACCAAAGCCCAGTGTCGGGGGCTCAGGCAGGTCTACTTTGTCACACAGCTCTACAGAATCCAGTGAGAATGGTGCCCCCTATTGGCAGTGTAGTCCAGGGGCCTTGGCTCAGACAATGAAGTGGGGGAGAGGGTCTGAGATGGGACTGGAGAGCATGGCGGGGAGCAGAGATAAAGGAAACTGGCACAGAGCCAGGGTAAGGGTTTAGAGGTGATTACTCAGGACTCTAGAAAGCCACCGAAGGCTGTTGGGCTGCCGCCTGGTATGTGTTTTGGAAGGCTGCTCTGTGGCTCTTGCCATGTGACAAGTGGATTGAGGGCACCAAAAATGACATCGCTGGAGACTGGTTTTGAGGCTCTTGCTGTAATCTTTGAACTAGATGGTGTTAGATTGGTTTAGATAATGGTGAAGAAAAGTGGGTGAGTCAGAGAGCTTTTTAGGAGGTAGGTTGGTGCCTGGAAGGAGACGGATTGGACGTAGTTGAGTGAGGGAGAGGGAGGTGGCGCAGATGATCCCAAGGCCATCTTGTCCGGCTGCCTCACTTCTCAGTTTTGGACACTGAGGTTAAGTAACTTGCCTTCTGAGGTGTGAGTCTGGCCCAAGTCTCCAAACTGAGAACCCAGTACCCTTGTCCCCAGGCCCTGTCCATCATGCTGTCCCACCCCTGAGATCTCTGAGTGGCCCTAATCACACTGGGGAGAAATATCTTAATTGCCAACATGTTTCAGTTGACAACACAAGTGTGAATATAAACCACATTCTTGTCTCGATAACATTTGTGACCTCTTGATGGGCCTGTATTTGTTCACCCAAATAGATCTCTGAGGACATTGAAGAAAGTCTCCTAGAACTTGGCATTCTCTGTGCTTATTTTTACTCAGTCCCATGTGTTCTAAATGAAAGAGTCTTGAGTAGTGAAACCACCAAGCAGAGTAGACTCTTCTTGTTTTTTTAATTTTTTTTAATGTTTATTTTTGAGAGAGAGAGAGAGAGAACGAGAACAAGTGGGGGAGGGACAGAGAGAGAGGGAGACACAGAATCTGAAGCTGGATCCAGGCTCTGAGCTGTCTGTACACAACCTGACGCGGGGCTCGAACTCATGAACCGTGAGATCATGAACTGAGCCAAAGTCGGATTCTCAACCGACTGACCACCCAGGCACCCCCAGAGTAGACTGTTCTTAGGGAGATAAAGTCATCTAGCATCCCAAGGACATGTCTTCAAATCAGAGACAACAAAATAGTACACTTTTTCATCTTTTCCTCAGTCTGATGAGATGCAGACTTCCTTAGGGAAGAAAGGAAGTTGGGCCACGATCTAATTCATTGGCTCAATTGTTAGGCTCTATTCACTTACTCGTTTCATTTGCATTTATCCAGCACCTTCCATGTGCCAGGAATGGGCACTGAGCTGAGGGCTGATAATGCAGAGATAGTCGAGGCATAATCTCTACTTTCACAATGTTCCCCTTTTGACAAGGAGGCAGGTATTTAAAATAGTTGTGTTGAGGGGCGCCTGGGTGGCTCAGTCGGTTAAGCGTCCGACTTCAGTTCAGGTCACGATCTCGCAGTCCGTGAGTTCGAGCCCCGCGTCAGGCTCTGGGCTGATGGCTCAGAGCCTGGAGCCTGCTTCCGATTCTGTGTCTTCCTCTCTCTCTGCCCCTCCCCCGTTCATGCTCTGTCTCTCTCTGTCCCAAAAATAAATAAACGTTTAAAAAAATTAAAATAAAATAGTTGTGTTGATGGAAGCCACATTTGTATCCTAGAGGTTGTGGATTCTACTCAGTGATGGCAGGAAAGGCTTCCCAGGGGCACAACCTTGAAGCTGGACCCCACAGACTAAGGAGAAGCACTGTGGCTGGTGCGAGCGGGGAAGGGGATCCAAGGCTTGGTATGAGTCAATGCCAGGTGCGTGCCCGCTGCCTCCAGGGAGCAGGTCCGGGGGGCCAAGCATGCAGTGTTGTGGCGGGAGGAAGTGTACGGAACCGGGTGTGGAACAGCCACCTGGGGCCACGTGTGAAAGCCTCCCTCACACACCCAGGAGCTGCAACTCTGTCCCGGAAAAGAGAGCTAGTAAAGAAAACAGGTCTTACTTTTTTCTTTTTATCTCCTCTTTACTATTTGAACAGGAATGTTTGTTCCAACACAGAGAACGGAAGGCATCTCAACATCAGACATTATCACCAGAATTGTCCGTGACTATGATGTTTATGCCCGACGCAACCTCCAGAGAGGGTACACAGCCAAGGAACTAAATGTCAGCTTTATAAATGTAAGTGTGCCGCCCGGTATCCTGTGACAACCGTCATGTCACACAAGCACTGCCACCATTTGTTGGATGTCTACTATATGCCATACAGTGTTCTTTTCTAAAAAGTTTTTATTTAAATTCCAGTGCCACTGTCTTCCTGATGTTTTATATTCATTGTCTCGGTTCAGTCTGCACAACGACCCAATGATGTATTCTCCCCGTTTTACAGATGGAGAAACCACTGTCCAAAGGGCTAACCTAAGTCAGCCAAAGCACGCGGTAGCGAGCTCCACATTTTATAAAGGAGTTACCTCCCTTCCCCTTGCTCCAAGCTGCCTCTTCTACTGTTCTCAGACTTGCGGGAAGGGTTTCTGGGAGATGGGCCCTCGGGAAAGGCAAGTGTTGTCTTCCCCTCAAAGGGAAGGAAGGAAGGCAAAGGCAATGAAAATCGAAACCAGAGGCAATGAATTTAAAATTTTCATTTTATGAAGGCCTTACAGATGCTCATTAGAAACCTTAACAGCCATCATCATCATCATCATCATCATCACTGTCCAGAGAAATTACAGCTGGTTAAATAAAGCCTAATGTCTTTGGCTTCCTTTTGTATTTGTGCCGTATTGTTCCCACAGAGCTGCTGTTAGTTTAATAACAGAGCAACTGTTAAAACAACTTGAAAACAACTAAAACAGGCTGTTAAAAAGCAAAGAGGGCCGGTCCAGTTGCTAAAGGTGATGTGAGTGCATCTGGACAACTCTATTTGCCCAGACTCTGAGGAGGTGATGACGTTGATTGAAACAAGAAGTCTTCCCCCATACTGAATTTTAACACCCCCCCCCCCAGAGGCGTTGTATTTTCAAGAGTGATTTTTCTACAAAAGTAGAGGCTTACAGTGATGTGCAGCCGTATGTGTCCGGCAGCTTACACAAGTCGATCATTGGGACCTTCCAGATGAGGAGGGGTTTGTTAATTGTTGATCCGTCCTTATTATTTGTGCTCACGAAGCAGGGGGCGTTGGGAGCCTAGACTGTGGCTTCACACGAGTCGGGCAACAAAATAGAAAATGTCAGGTTCAAGTGGTACCAGAGCAAGTGGCTGAAAAGAATTCTGTCGAAGTGATCATTTGGTATCTTTCAGAGAATAAAGCCCTGGTTATTTCAATAAATTAAACTGCCTGTTCTTTTAAATTGAATCCAGTCAGCCATCCAAGCATGCCAAACCGTTTCCAAAAGTTATTGCTCATTCTCTTCCAACAGCCTTTAGATAAGCCACTTAGCTCAAGGAACCGTGTAGTCGCTGTGGATGCACTCATGGCCTTGCTGTGACAGCAAGCCTGGCTGCAGCTCAGAGGGAAAATCAAATGTGCTCGATGGCATGTAGATGAATTAGAGAACCTCAGAGGTGGCAGGAAGCTGAGAGGGGCCGGTCACCCAGTTCGAGTTTCTGCATTGAGACTGGAGTAAAGCTGAGCTCAGAGGGGACCTGGCCAAGGTCCCTCAAGCAGAGTAGAGGTGGAGGCAGGGGCAGCCTCCTGCTTCGCGGCACCCATTCCTTCCGTCCCGTGCCACCCGAGAGCTGTATGTAACGCTCCTGTAGTATGTGTAGCCAAGTGACAGCACATACCTAGCTCACATCCTACCCCAAGGCTACAGTAAGCTTTAGTCCGGGAATCCTGACCTAGTTGTGCAATATTCCAAGTGTCCCCAAGAATTCCGAGATAGGAACGTTAGTCCCATGTAGTGAAGAAAAAACTTGATTGCCCCTCGGGGAGAAAATATGTCATGACTTCATGGAGGGGAAGACCCTTCGTCTCATGTTATTTTCATGGTTTTGATACTCTCGTCGGGTAACACGATTAAATGCTTATGCTGCTTAATTGTAATCCAACAGCCAACACATACTAAATTTTTACTAAATACCAGGCTTTGTGCCAAACACTTTATGTGCATAATCTTATCTAATTGTTACAGCAACTCGATGGGGATAGAGATGAAAATTACCCCCACTTAACAGATGAGGCAACCGAGGTTTAGAGGTGACCTCTGACCTGCCCAACATACAGGGCCTTTCAGGCACATAGGTATAGCATTGTTGCATTAAGGCTATAAGAAGAACAAAGTCTCAATCCAGAGAAACTATCAGAACAAAAGCCTTCTTCGTCACCAAGGAAATGGATGCAGTTCAATTAGCTTCATGAAAAATGTCATTACAATGAACATTTTAGTGCAACACATGGGTTTTAAGTCCCAGTCAGTTGCCTATTTATTCCAAACAGTACTGGTTTTAATAGTGTCCCAGTAAAACAGAATTCAGGCAGCCTGTGAGTGACCATTCTATGTACAATTCGTACTTTTGTCTAAATCCCAGGAAAATTTGGGGGGGTGTTTGCCCAATATCTACCTGTAGTAAGCAACAAACACATATTTTTGGTTCTTACATAAGCGACTTCAACTCTGACGTTTACAAGACAGGGAATATTAAAATCACTTGTATTTCATTTCACATAGCCAAGTAGACTAATGACAAATGACTTTTCTTACAAGAGATGTGCCTTCCCATCAATCTGGCCCTTGGAAATAGCAACATCCTGACTCTTTAGGTTAAGAACAAACATGAGTTGAAATAAAAAGACCATTAATGTGAATGACTGGTCTCTCTCATGCCCTTTTGGCTAAATCACTCTTTCCCCTTTAATTTTTGACCAGGAGAAGAAGTACCGCTTCCAAAACCAGGTAGACAAGATGAAGGAAAAGGTCAAGAACGTGGAGGAAAGATCAAAAGAATTTGTCAACAGAGTAGAAGAAAAAAGTCATGATCTAATTCAAAAGTGGGAAGAGAAATCAAGGGAATTCATTGGCAACTTCCTGGAGCTGTTTGGGCCTGACGGTGCATGGGTATGTAATTATTTCTCTTCACTTTCATGGAACCACTCAAGGGTGTCCCTTATCTCAGTCCAATTTGGGCATCAGCCCAAGTGGCTTCAGGTCTACATCATTTCTTTATTTAGGTTCTGCTTTATCCCTCAATTTGGCACCCCATAGCACCCGAAACCAGTTCTGGTCTCTGTTTCTATTTCTTGTTCAGACCTTGAAGCCATTTGGTAATTGTTTCACATCTGTTGCTGCAGAGGTTGGTTCTCTAGCTCATCGTGGTCTCTCAGTTGGAAATGAGGCAAAGCTTAGGGGTCAGAGTCAAGTGGGTCAGTGGTGGCATGGAATTTGTGTTGTGAGACAAAGCTAATGGGCTCTTGGATCACCCTGGGGAGGAAGGTCAAAAGAAACCTAGCAGCATCCGTCACCTTTTTTGGTCAGGAACCCTGCTCTTCCATCGGCCATAAGAGAAGAGGTAGGATTTTGCTCTGCATCTGCACTGTCATGCCCTGATTTTCCCGTCGTTTCATGGCATGTATGTGTCGGGAGAAAGTTTTAGGGGACTGAGACCATGATCTCAATCTTAAAACAGAGAAAGTGCAGAGAGTCTTGTCGAAATTCTACACACAATTCTGGGGGAACACTATGAAAAGGGAAAAGAAAATTCTGGAAACTACCTTGTATTCCACTGGTATTTCTCTTGTGCATGTACTTAGAGGTGAAGAACCAGTATTGTCAGCAGCGTTAATGGGGGTTCCATGAAATAGATCTTTCAAAGCCAACCTTCGTTTTTAAAACAAAGAGAAGTGATTCCATTTGATTTCCTTGATTTTAAGTAGCCTAGATTTCCTATTATGACATGAGAAGTCTCTAACAAAATCCACTTCAGCTTAATTATTTTATTGATGGGTTGTCACTGCTGCCTCTGTGCTCATTTGCGCTGGTTCATTATAGGATTATCTAAACGTAAAACACTCAATTAGTAATAGAAAAAGAAGAACGTTTGAGAAGGTGGAAGAGATGCTTTGCCTGAAGACTAGTGGCCTCTGCATGATTATAGACGTGGGTGTTGTGCGCCAATCGGGTCCCAGTGGCAGAGTCTGAGAGGGGCAGAGGGTTTGCAAGGGGCTGCTTGAGATTTCGAGGACTTCTATAAAGAGCTAGTAACAGTGGAGGAGCCCAGTGCTGGGTTCCTTTTCACTTCCCCTGGGCCTGTTCAAGTTTTCAGCTCAAATCAGTTTAATTTACGGGCCACGTATCCATGTCCTTGTGTACGCACAGGGCTAGGGAAGAACATGAAAACAAAGTGCAGAACCTGTTCTCTGGGATTCCATGGGATCTCTAACATCCGGTCTAAAAGTTCCATGAGTTTAGTGTGTACCCTAATAGTTCACTATCCACAACTCATTTCCAGGGGGTGGACACGCCACTGGTGGTGTTTTGTTTTGAATGAAACCAGATGGGTATTCATATGCTTACAGAGATTCAGAAATGTGTCACTGTGGAGGAGCCCTGGTGTCGTAACTCAAGGGGGTGGCTATTTTCTCCACCTGGAGTGAGCCTCGGCAAGGAAGGAATAGAATTTCATAGCAACTTGGTAGATCTTAGTCCTTTCGGGCTCCCAGTGAAGGTGAAATCATAACGGGAATTGTCCTAGAGGAGTCTGGTGACAGCACGCCACGGTGATTTTTAAGAAATGAAATCCAGCTTTGAGTCTAGAGGTTTTTCTTTTTAAAACTTGCTATTAGTGTCAAAACTGTTATTAACATTAATTTACCATATCAGCCAGACTTAGACATTGCTTTTTTTCTGTTGACATTAAAAGTACAGGAATAGTTACAAGGATGTTAAACGCCAAGATAAGTAATTTGCTTTTCATGAATATGCTATTATTATAATAATTCTTTATTTGTGGGTTTGGGACTGGAACTCATTTCTTAAAATAGAGGATGTGTATTACCTGCAAAGATGGTACTGTTACAAATAACCCAAACTTAGAAAAGCACGAAATAGAAGGATTTAAAGTACAAAATTCGGCACAACAGAATTGGTGTGAGGTATAACGTGTAGCTTTTTATAGTGGGTATTCCATAAATGTGTGCGGATTTAATGGATGCATGGACCTATACACAGAACCTTCTAGCATCTGCAAAGGAGATGGTGAGGTATAATTCTCCATATTCCTATCTATATTGATATCAATATCATATATATAGATTGATACAGATATATGCCCTTAGCCTTTTATTGCTTATGGTGCTCAGTACAGGACTTGGTACCGCTTGGTGTTTGGCTCAAGTTCAGGAGGCAGAATTGGTTTGCTTGGCCTTCAAAAACGTTCTCAAGTTTCTTTCAGGGAGGGCACGAGCTCGCCATTGCCCACCGTTATTCCCTGCTGCCTCCTCTGACTCGTACATTTTTGCTGCCCACCTGTACCCAGGCAATATTTGTGCTTGTTCCTTGTAGTATAGAGTCTTTGATTTTCCTCCAAGTGACCTCATGCTTTCTATTAAGAGCTGTCATAGAAAATCCAAATCCTTCCACATCAGAGTGAGAAGTCGTGGTGAGGACCATGTTGTTACAGTCGAGAAGTCGTATAGCAGGTTAACCCTTTTCCAAAGCCTTTTTCTATCTACTCTATGCATTTTGACTACACAGTAAGGGAGTATCATAGCTGCGTTCTAGATAAATTACAAAGGTCTAGGAAAACTGTGAAACTTTCCTATGGTTTCCCACACATTTGGAGGTACCGGGCTGGAGGCTGGGCCCCAGCCTTTTTTTCCTGGCCGGCACTGTATCGTCCACCATAGGAATGTCCACAGGAAGCAGTCACTTTCGTCCTTCACCCTCCTTTGGTCAGCCTATGGCACTGTGGAGAAACAGATGTACCGAAACCACATTAAGGCTTTGTGACCAAGCCCGTTGCCAAAATGGCACTTTAGGCCAGGTCATCTAGATTCAGGAGAGGTGGTGGCGGCTGCCTTCTTAAGTAAGCAGAAATCATGGTGCCTGTGGTGATGTTATCTACTGGTGAGTAACAAATTACCCCCAAAATTAGTGACTTAAAAAGAACACATATTATTTCACATAGTTTCTGAAAGTCAGGAAGTAGCTTAGCTGCGTGGTTATCATTTAGGGTCTGTCATGAAGTTGCAGTCAGGAGAAAAGCTAGCCTTTTAAGATGTTATAGCTGAAGTGACAATCCATTTATGCCATATTCTTTTTTCCTCTTGCATAGTTTATTTTCAATAAAATAAATCTGTAGATCTTAACCCAAGAGAGATGTAGATAGAATTCAGAGGGTCAGTGAACTTGAATGAAAAAAAAATAGTATCTTTATAATTACTAACCTCCACCTACAATACAGCTTTCCCTCCAATTATAAATGTAGGTAACAAATGACAATACTCCCAGCAATACTTGTGGCTTTGTAACCAACCAGTAGAAATAACAGATATTTTAATATCAAATTTTGGGAATTGAAGAGATGTCAAAGTATCCTTTATATACATCATTACTTTGAAATTTTGGTGGTAATTACTATTGGAAGTTTATTTTTTTTCAGCCTTCCATTTTATAATTTATGTTTTAATTTACATGTAAGTTAGTTAGCATGTAGTGCAACAATGATTTCAGGAGCAGATTCCAGTGATTGATCCCCTATGTATAAAACCCAGTGCTGAGCCCAACAAGTGTTTTCCTTAATGCTCCTTACCCTTTTAGCCCATCCTCCCTCCCACAATCCCTCCAGCAACCCTGTTTGTTCTCTGTATTTAAGAGTCTCTTCTGTTTTGTCCCCCTCACTGTTTTTATATTATTTTTGCTTCCCTTCCCTTAGGTTCATCTGTTTTGTATCTTAAAGTCTTCATATGAGTGAAGTCATAGGATACTTGTCTTTCTCTAATTTTGCTTCGCATAATACTGTCCAGTTCCATCCACATAGTTGCAAATGGCAAGATTTCATTCTTTTTTTTTTTTTGGCCGACTTATACTCCATTGTATATATATACCACATCTTTATCCATTCACCTGTCGATGGACATTTGGGCTCTTTCCATACTTTGGCTATTGTGGATAGTTCTGCTGTAAACATTAAGGTGCATGTGCCCCTTCGAAATAGCACACTTGTAGCCCTTGGATAAATACCTAGTAGTGCCATTGCTGGGTTGTAGGGTAGTTTTATTTTTAATTTCTTGAGGAACCTCCATATTGTTTTCCAGAGTGGCTGCACCAGTTTGCATTCCCACCAGCAGTGCAAAAGAGATCCTCTTTATCTGCATCCTTGCCAACATCTGTTGTTGCCTGAGTTGTTCATGTTAACCATTCTGACAGGTGTGAGGTCGTATCTTGTTATGGTTTTCATTTGTATTTTCCTGATGATGAGTGATGTTGAGCATTTTTTTCATGTGTCAGTTGGCCATCTCGATGTCTTCTTTGGAGAAGTGTCTATTCATGTCTTTTGCCCATTTCTTCACTGGATTATTTGTTTTTTGCATGTTGAGTCTGATAAGTTCTTTATAGATTTTGGATACTAACCCTTTATCTGATATGTTGTTTGCAAATATCTTCTCCCATTCTGTCGGTTGTCTTTTAGTTTTGCTGATTGTTTCCTTTGCTGTGCAGAAGATTTTTATCTTGATGAGGTCCCAAGAGTTCATGTTTGCTTTTGTTTCCCTTGCCTCCAGAGACACGTTAAAAAGTTGCTCCAGCTGAGGTCAAAGAGGTTTTTGCCTGCTTTCTCCTCGAGGATTTTGACGGCTTCCTGTCTTACATTGAGGTCTTTCATCCATTTTGAGTTTATTTTTGTGTATGGTGTTAAGAACGTGGTCCAGGTTCATTCTTCTGCATGTCGCTGTCCAGTTTTCCCAGCACCATTTTCTGAAGGGACTGTCTTTATTCCACTGGATATTCTTTCCTGCTTTGTCAAAGATTAGTTGGCCACATGTTCTGGGTCCATTTCTGGGTTGTTCATTCTGTTCCATTGATCTGAGTGTCTGTTCTTGTGCCAGTACCATACTGTCTTGATGATTACAGCTTTGTAATACAGCTTGAAGTCCAGGATTGTGATGCCTTCAGCTCTGGTTTTCTTTTCAACATTGCTTTGGCTATTCAGGGTCTTTTCTAGTTCCATACAAATTTTAGGATTGTTAGTTCTTGCTCTGTGACGAATGCTAGTGTTATTTTGATAGGGATTGCTCTGCCATATTCTATTGGTCACACAATCGGGGCATATTTTTGGGAAGATACCACACAAGGATGTGAATAAATCCAGAAGGTGGGGTTTTGGGGGGCCATAATTGCTGTAATAGAGGATGTATTCCCATTTATTCAGTCTGAGGGAAGAATTACCAGAGCTCAAAAGGTTACTTTTCAATCTTACCACATACAATTCTACTTATTTAACTACTTGCTTTTTTTTTTCTAGATTCTTATAACTAGTCCTGACTCAAATTTAGAAGACAGCCTATAATCCAACCATAGCTGCAAAGGGAAGCCTTCCCAACAGAAACTTGGTATTCCCCCTCTTGGGAGGGCATGTCCCTGAAAGACAGACTATCCTCAAGGAAGGGGCATTAAAGGAGCTGAATTCTGAAGCATTGTTGTCATGTTGGTGGCAATGCTGTTCATTTCCAAGGTGTTCAGGGTCAAGCCACCAGGATCAGGGGAGGCAGAATCAGCTTTCAGGGTTTGCTTTTGGGGTAGGGCCTTCCTAGTGAAACTTGGCTATTTTTGTTCAAAGGGTCAGACACGTTCCATTTAAACATTTTGCCCTAGGCACAGAGGCTATATTTTAAAAACATTATGTATCACTTTGAATGATATGCCACTATAGTCCTTAACTGACATTGAAAACAGAGACTCATTTCCTGTTTGAAATGAAAATGCATCTCTTCTGTTTTAGAGTGTGAACACAGACCTTTTCCCGGAGCACTAGGAGAGAATAACCTTAGGTCAGGTGCAAGTTTTCAGTTTATCCTGCACCACAAACACTCTTGGCCCTAATCCAATCAGTCTGGTGGATTCCCTATGGAAACCAAATAGGTATTTGCATCTAATATAGGAGATACATTTTTTAAAAACCTTGATGATACGTTCATTTTTTTTTTTTTACAAAGAACAGATTTACATAATGTGAGGTCCGTTAGTAAGTTTTTCAAACTGTGATAAAATTTACCTAACATAGAAGTTTAGCCATTTTTAATATATAGTTCAGTGGCGTTTAATATATTCATAGTTGTGCAACCATCAGCACTATCCGCTCCTGGAACTTGTGCATCATCCAATATTGCAACTCTGTACTTATTAAATACCCCATCACCAGTCCCTAGGAATCCCCCTTCTAACTTTGTCTCTATGAGTTTGACTATTCTAGGTACCTCATGGTGGAATCACACAGCGTTTATCCTTTTGTCTGGCTAATTCCACTTAACATAATGTCTTCAAGATTTAACCAGTGTTCTGGCACGTGTCAGAATGTCATTCCTTTTTAAAGCTGAATAATATCCCTTTGTGAAAGAATTTTATTTGCTTACCTTAAATCATTGGCCTAGGCAGGCATCTGTAACACACACCGAGGGGCCTACTGGGTTCGTCTCTAGGGACAGAGGCTGGCGCATGCCATCTTTCACTACCCCTTTATGTCACTCCAGCTTCCTGCCATCTCCCAGAATGGAGCTTGTACCTTCCTTTGGTACCTCAATCTTGTAGCCACCCAGGGGACACCTCTAGATCTCCTGGCTCGGATAGCCAGTGCAACTTACCCTCCAGGGTCCCATAAGACTGTAACCAACTGACAAGAGTTCCCGACCATCTACCACCCCCCAGGGCCCAGGAAGAGGTTAGAGACCCAGGCAATCCTCTTTCGGAGAAATAAGCCTTTCAGCTTATCTTCATAGCTGTGGCTGGAGGGGCAGGCTTCCAATGAAACCTACCTCTACAGGCCAGAGACCTCCTTGGAGGGCAGGTGCTAATTTTATGTTCCTTCCACCACCCACCAGAGCACCAGTGGCTCCTAGAGAGGAGACCGTACCTGTGTCTGGTGTCCTGGTCTTCTGGGCTGCCACCAGGGGACACTCCTTGACCTTCTACCTCTGATGGTTAGCCACCACCCCCAGGGCACTGCAGAGACAGTAGGCTGAAATACACCCCCAGTCGTTCTATGAAGAGGCGTATTCATTTGTCTAGGAGCTGGGGCCGGAGGGAGGGCTTTTGGTTTGGCACAGATCTACGGACCTAATGAGGTGCACTCTAAGGACAGGGGCCAGAGGACCTTATGTTCGTGTTCACCCTCTGTCTTGCTCCAGGTCACCAGTATCTACTAGAAAGGAAGTTGTACACTGCTCAGGTGTCCCGATTTTTATTTTTTTTTTTATTTTTTTTTTCTGAAATTTATTGACAAATTGGTTTCCATACAACACCCAGTGCTCATCCCAAAAGGTGCCCTCCTCAATACCCATCACCCACCTTCTCCTCCCTCCCACCCCCCATCAACCCTCAGTTTGTTCTCAGTTTTTAACAGTCTCTTATGCTTTGGCTCTCTCCCATTCTAACCTCTTTTTTTTTTTTTCCTTCCCCTCCCCCATGGGTTCCTGTTAAGTTTCTCAGGATCCACATAAGAGTGAGACCATATGGTATCTGTCTTTCTCTGTATGGCTTATTTCACTTAGCATCACACTCTCCAGTTCCATCCACGTTGCTACAAAAGGCCATATTTCATTTTTTCTCATTGCCATGTAATATTCCATTGTGTATATAAACCACAATTTCTTTATCCATTCATCAGTTGATGGACATTTAGGCTCTTTCCATAATTTGGCTATTGTTGAGAGTGCTGCTATGAACATTGGGGTACAAGTGGCCCTATGCATCAGTGCTCCTGTATCCCTTGGATAAATTCCTAGCAGTGCTATTGCTGGGTCATAGGGTAGGTCTATTTTTAATTTTCTGAGGAACCTCCACACTGCTTTCCAGAGCGGCTGCACCAATTTGCATTCCCACCAACAGTGCAAGAGGGTTCCCGTTTCTCCACATCCTCTCCAGCATCTATAGTCTCCTGATTTGTTCATTTTGGCCACTCTGACTGGCGTGAGGTGATACCTGAGTGTGGTTTTGATTTGTATTTCCCTGATAAGGAGCGACGCTGAACATCTTTTCATGTGCCTGTTGGCCATCCGGATGTCTTCTTTAGAGAAGTGTCTATTCATGTTTTCTGCCCATTTCTTCACTGGGTTATTTGTTTTTCGGGTGTGGAGTTTGGTGAGCTCTTTATAGATTTTGGATACTAGCCCTTTGTCCGATATGTCATTTGCGAATATCTTTTCCCATTCCGTTGGTTGCCTTTTAGTTTTGTTGGTTGTTTCCTTTGCTGTGCAGAAGCTTTTTATCTTCATAAGGTCCCAGTAATTCACTTTTGCTTTTAATTCCCTTGCCTTTGGGGATGTGTCAAGTAAGAGATTGCTACGGCTGAGGTCAGAGAGGTCTTTTCCTGCTTTCTCCTCTAAGGTTTTGATGGTTTCCTGTCTCACATTTAGGTCCTTTATCCATTTTGAGTTTATTTTTGTGAATGGTGTGAGAAAGTGGTCTAGTTTCAACCTTCTGCATGTTGCTGTCCAGTTCTCCCAGCACCATTTGTTAAAGAGGCTGTCTTTTTTCCATTGGATGTTCTTTCCTGCTTTGTCAAAGATGAGTTGGCCATACGTTTGTGGGTCTAGTTCTGGGGTTTCTATTCTATTCCATTGGTCTATGTGTCTGTTTTGGTGCCAATACCATGCTGTCTTGATGATGACAGCTTTGTAGTAGAGGCTAAAGTCTGGGATTGTGATGCCTCCTGCTTTGGTCTTCTTCTTCAAAATTCCTTTGGCTATTCGGGGCCTTTTGTGGTTCCATATGAATTTTAGGATTGCTTGTTCTAGTTTCGAGAAGAATGCTGGTGCAATTTTGATTGGGATTGCATTGAATGTGTAGATAGCTTTGGGTAGTATTGACATTTTGACAATATTTATTTTTCCAATCCATGAGCAGGGAATGTCTTTCCATTTCTTTAAATCTTCTTCAATTTCCTTCAGAAGCTTTCTATAGTTTTCAGCATACAGATCCTTTACATCTTTGGTTAGATTTATTCCTAGGTATTTTATGCTTCTTGGTGCAATTGTGAATGGGATCAGTTTCTTTATTTGTCTTTCTGTTGCTTCATTGTTAGTGTATAAGAATGCAACTGATTTCTGTACATTGATTTTGTATCCTGCAACTTTGCTGAATTCCTGTATCAGTTCTAGCAGACTTTTGGTGGAGTCTATCGGATTTTCCATGTATAATATCATGTCATCTGCAAAAAGCGAAAGCTTGACTTCATCTTTGCCGATTTTGATGCCTTTGATTTCCTTTTGTTGTCTGATTGCTGATGCTAGAACTTCCAGCACTATGTTAAACAGCAGCGGTGAGAGTGGGCATCCTTGTCGTGTTCCTGATCTCAGGGAAAAAGCTTTCAGTTTTTCCCCGTTGAGGATGATGTTAGCTGTGGGCTTTTCATAAATGGCTTTTATGATCTTTAAGTATGTTCCTTCTATCCCGACTTTCTCAAGGGTTTTTATTAAGAAAGGGTGCTGGATTTTGTCGAAGGCCTTTTCTGCATCGATTGACAGGATCATATGGTTCTTCTCTCTTTTTTTGTTAATGTGATGTATCACGTTGATTGATTTGCGAATGTTGAACCAGCCCTGCATCCCAGGAATGAATCCCACTTGATCATGGTGAATAATTCTTTTTATATGCCGTTGGATTCGATTTGCTAGTATCTTATTGAGAATTTTTGCATCCATATTCATCAGGGATATTGGCCTGTAGTTCTCTTTTTTTACTGGGTCTCTGTCTGGTTTAGGAATCAAAGTAATACTGGCTTCATAGAATGAGTCTGGAAGTTTTCCTTCCCTTTCTATTTCTTGGAATAGCTTGAGAAGGATAGGTATTATCTCTGCTTTAAACGTCTGGTAGAACTCCCCTGGGAAGCCATCTGGTCCTGGACTCTTATTTGTTGGGAGATTTTTGATAACCGATTCAATTTCTTCGCTGGTTATGGGTCTGTTCAAGCTTTCTATTTCCTCCTGATTGAGTTTTGGAAGCGTGTGGGTGTTCAGGAATTCGTCCATTTCTTCCAGGTTGTCCAATTTGTTGGCATATAAGTTTTCATAGTATTCCCTGATAATTGTTTGTATCTCTGAGGGATTGGTTGTAATAATTCCATTTTCATTCATGATTTTATCTATTTGGGTCATCTCCCTTTTCTTTTTGAGAAGCCTGGCTAGAGGTTTGTCAATTTTGTTTATTTTTTCAAAAAACCAACTCTTGGTTTCGTTGATCTGCTCTACAGTTTTTTTAGTTTCTATATTGTTTATTTCTGCTCTGATCTT
Source organism: Prionailurus bengalensis (assembly GCF_016509475.1). Lineage (NCBI taxonomy): Eukaryota > Metazoa > Chordata > Mammalia > Carnivora > Felidae > Prionailurus > Prionailurus bengalensis. The sequence continues at coordinate 20,779,768 of NC_057361.1, read as the reverse complement.
TATTATTTCTCTTCTTCTGCTGGGTTTAGGCTGCCTTTGCTGTTCTGCTTCTAGTTCCTTTAGGTGTGCTGTTAGATTTTGTATTTGGGATTTTTCTTGTTTCTTGAGATAGGCCTGGATGGCAATGTATTTTCCTCTCAGGACTGCCTTTGCTGCGTCCCAAAGCGTTTGGATTGTTGTATTTTCATTTTCGTTTGTTTCCATATATTTTTTAATTTCTTCTCTAATTGCCTGGTTGACCCACTCATTCGTTAGTAGGGTGTTCTTTAACCTCCATGCTTTTGGAGGTTTTCCAGACTTTTTCCCGTGGTTGATTTCAAGCTTCATGGCATTGTGGTCTGAAAGTAAGCATGGTATAATTTCAATTCTTGTAAACTTATGAAGGGCTGTTTTGTGACCCAGTATATGATCTATCTTGGAGAATGTTCCATGTGCATTCGAGAAGAAAGTATATTCTGTTGCTTTGGGATGCAGAGCTCTAAATATATCTGTCAAGTCCATCTCATCCAATGTCTCATTCAGGGCCCTTGTTTCTTTATTGACCGTGTGTCTAGATGATCTATCCATTTCTGTAAGTGGGGTGTTAAAGTCCCCTGCAATTACCACATTCTTATCAATAAGGTTGCTTGTGTTTATGAGTAATTGTTTTATATATTTGGGGGCTCCGGTATTCGGCGCATAGACATTTATAATTGTTAGCTCTTCCTGATGGATAGACCCTGTAACTATTATATAATGTCCTTCTTCATCTCTTGTTACAGCCTTTAATTTAAAGTCTAGTTTGATATAAGTATGGCTACTCCAGCTTTCTTTTGGCTTCCAGTCGCATGATAAATAGTTCTCCATCCCCTCACTCTCAATCTAAAGGTGTCCTCAGGTCTAAAATGAGTCTCTTGTAGACAGCAAATAGATGGGTCTTGTTTTTTTATCCATTCTGATACCCTATGTCTTTTGGTTGGTGCATTTAATCCATTTACATTCAGTGTTATTATAGAAAGATACGGGTTTAGAGTCATTGTGATGTCTGTATGTTTTATGCTTATAGTGATGTCTCTGGGACTTTGTCTCACAGGGTCCCCCTTAGGATCTCTTGTAGGGCTGGTTTAGTGGTGACAAATTCCTTCAGTTTTTGTTTGTTTGGGAAGACCTTTATCTCTCCTTCTATTCTAAATGACAGACTTGCTGGATAAAGGATTCTTGGCTGCATATTTTTTCTGTCTAGCACCCTGAAAATCTCTTGCCAATTCTTTCTGGCCTGCCAAGTTTCAAAAGAGAGATGAGTCACGAGTCTTATAGGTCTCCCTTTATATGTGAGGGCATGTTTACCCCTTGCTGCTTTCAGAATTTTCTCTTTATCCTTGTATTTTGCCAGTTTCACTATGATATGTCGTGCAGAAGATCGATTCAAGTTACGTCTGAAGGGAGTTCTCTGTGCCTCTTGGATTTCAATGCCTTTTTCCTTCCCCAGTTCAGGGAAGTTCTCACCTATTATTTCTTCAAGTACCCCTTCAGCACCTTTCCCTCTCTCTTCCTCCTCTGGGATACCAATTATGCGTATATTATTTCCTTTTAGTGTATCACTTAATTCTCTAATTTTCCCCTCATACTCCTGGATTTTTTTATCTTTTTCTCAGCTTCCTCTTTTTCCATAACTTTATCTTCTAGTTCACCTATTCTCTCCTCTGCCTCTTCAAGCCGAGCTGTGGTGGTTTCCATTTTGTTATGCATTTCGTTTAAAGCGTTTTTCAGCTCCTCGTGACTGTTCCTTAGTCCCTTGATCTCTGTAGCAAGAGATTCTCTGCTGTCCTGTATACTGTTTTCAAGCCCAGCGATTAATTTTATGACTATTATTCTAAATTCACTTTCTGTTATATTATTTAAATCCTTTTTGATCAGCTCATTAGCTGTTGTTATTTCCTGGAGATTCTTCTGAGGGGAGTTCTTCCGCTTGGTCATTTTGGATAGTCCCTGGCGTGGTGAGGACCTGCAGGGCACTTCCCCTGTGCTGTGGTGTATACCTGGAGTTGGTGGGTGGGGCCGCAGTCAGACCTGATGTCTGCCCCCAGCCCACCGCTGGGGCCACAGTCAGACTGGTGTGTGCCTTCTCTTCCCCTCTCCTAGGGGCGGGATTCACTGTGGGGTGGTGTGGCTCGTCTGGGCTACTTGCACCCTGCCAGGCTTGTGATGCTGGGGATCTGGCGTATTAGCTGGGGTGGGTAGGCAAGGTGCTCGGGGGCAGGAGGGGCAGGCTTAGATCGCTTCTCCTTAGGTGATCCACTTCAGGAGGGGCCCTGTGGCAGCGGGAGGGAGTCAGATCCGCTGCCGGAGTTGGGTGTTTGCGCGGAGCGAGCAAGTTCCCTGGCAGGAACCGGTTCCCTTTGGGATTTCGGCTGGGGGATGGGCGGGGGAGATGGCGCTGGCGAGCGCCTTTGTTCCCCACCAAACTGAGCTCTGTTGTCAGGGGGCTCAGCAGCTCTCCCTCCCTTTGTCCTCCAGCCTTCCCGCTTTCCGAGCAGAGCTGTTAATTTCTGACCTCCCAGACGCTAAGTCGCGCTTGCTGTCGGAACACAGTCCGCCCGGCCCCTCCGCTTTTGCAAGCCCGACTCGGGGGCTCTGCTTGGCCGGCGAGCCGCCCCTCCGCCCCGGCTCCCTCCCGCCAGTCCGTGGAGCGCGCACCGCCTCGCCGCCCTTCCTACCCTCTTCCGTGGGCCTCTCGTCTGCGTTTGGCTCCGGCGACTCCGTTCTGTTAATCCTCTGGCGGTTTTCTGGGTTATTTAGGCAGGTGTAGATGGAATCTAAGTGATCAGCAGGACGTGCGGTGAGCCCAGCGTCCTCCTAAGCCGCCATCTTGCCGCAACTCTCAGGTGTCCCGATTTTTAACAAGTGCCACAGACGAGCACCTCTAGATGACCTGACTCTGGTGGTCAGCAGGACTTGGCTTGTAGTCCTGCAGGACTGTATCTATGGGCATGCTTCATCTGATTGCACTTTGTATTATTTGCTGATACTGTATTTTCTACAAGTGGAAGGCTTGTGGCCACCATGCACTAAGGAAGTCTAACTGGCACCGTTTTTCCAAAAGCATTTGCTTATTTTGTGTCTGTGTCACGTGTTGGTAATTTGTGCAATATTTCAAACTTGCAGTGACTAGTGGCCTTTGATGTTACTATTATATTTGTGTTGGGACACCATGAATCGTGCCCATGTAAGATGGTGAACTTAATTGGTAAAGGTCTTTGTTCTGACTGCTCCACTGACCTGCTGTTTCCTCCTCTCTCTCTCCCTACTTGGCCACTTATTCTCTGAGACACAAAAACACTGAAATGAGGCCAGTTGATAACCTTACAATGGCCTCTAAGTGCTCAAGGGAAAGGATAAGTCACAGGTCTCTCACTTTCATTCAAAAGCTAGAAATGATTAAGCTTGGTGAGGAAGGTGTGTTGCAAGCTAGGCCTCATGAACCAGTTAGCCAAGTTGTGAATACAAACAGAAAGTTCTTGAAGGAAATTTAAAGTGCTACTCAAGTGAACACAGAAACGATAAGGAAGCGAAAAAGCCTCATTGTTGATATGGAGAAAGTTTTACTGGTCTGGATAGAAGGTAAAAGAAGCCATAACATTCCCTTAAAACAAAGCCTAAACCAGAGCAAGGCTGTCTCCAATTCTGTCAAGGCTGACAGAAGTGAGGAGGTACAAGAAAGTACTTGAAGCTATCACAGGTTGGTTCATGAGGTTTAAGGAAAGAAACTAGCATAAAAGTGTAAGTTGAAGCAGCAAGTGCTGATGTAGAAGCTGCAGCAAGTTGTTCTGAAGATCTGGCTCAGATAATGCACGAAGGTGTCTACACTAAATAGACAGTCAACGTACACAAAAACAGCCTTCTACTGGAAGATGCTCCCTAGGACTTTGAGAGCAAGAGAGGTGAGTTCAAATTCTGGCTTCAAAGCTTTAAAACAGAGGCTGAGTTTCTTGTTAGGGCCTAACATAGCTGGTGACCTCAAGTTAAAGACACTGTTTATTTCCCATTCCAAAAATCCTAGAGCCCTTAAGAATTATGTGAAATCTACTCTGCTTGTGATCTGTAAATGCAACAAAATATGGATGATAGCATATCTGTTTACTACACGTTTAACTGAATATTTTAAGCCCCCACACACAAAAGATTGCTTTTAAAATACTACTGCACATTGACAATGTACCTGGTCACCCAAGGGCTCTGGTGGAGATACATAATGAGACTGGATGTTGTGTTAGCCAGCATGAAAACAACATTATTCTTCAGCCCGTGGATCAGAGAGTCATTTTGACTTCCAAGCCTTATGATTTAAGAAACATATTTTGTAATGCTGTAGCCACCACAGCTAGTGGCTCCCCTGATGGAGCTGGGTATAGTTGGTTGAAAACCTTCTGGAAAGGATTTACCATTCTGGATGCCATTAAGGATATCTGTGATTCAATGTAAGAAGTCAAAATACCAACCTTCACAGGAGTTTGGAAAAAGCAGATTCTAACCATAGATGATCTTGAGGGGTTTAAGACGTCAGTGGAGGAAGAAACTACCGATGTGGTGGAAATATCAGGAGAATGAGAAAGGGAGCCTGAACACGTGACTGAATTGCTGTCGTCTCATGATGAAACTTGAATGGGATGAGGACTTATTTCTTCTGGATAAGCAAAGAAAGCAGTTTCTTGAGATGAAATCTACTCCTGGTGAAGATGCTGTGAAGGTGGTTGACATGATAACGAAGGAGTTAGACTCTTACATAAACTTAGTTGGTAAAACAGTAGCAGGGTTTGAGAGGACAGACTCCACTCGTGAAAGAAGTTCTGTCAATGAAATGATGTCATACAGCATCGCAAGCTATAGAAATGGTTCCCGAAAGGAGCGTCAATAGATGTGGCAGACTTCATTGTGGTCTTGTTTTAAGAAACTGCTGTAGCCACCCCAGCCTTCTTCCAACACCCTGACCAGTCAGCAGCCCTCAACACTGAGGCAAGACCTGCCACTGAAAAGAGTATGACTCACTGAAAGTTCAGAAAATGGATAGCGTATTTTAAAAATAAAGTATTTTTAAATTAAACTTTTATAGCATTTCTTAGACATAACGCTATTACACACTTAATATGCTATAGTGTAAACGTAACTTTTATATGCACTACGAAACCAAATTTTGACTCACTTTATTGTGAAATATATTCACTCTACTTGATTGTGGTGATCAGGAACAGAACCCACAGTATCTCTGAAATCTGCCACTATTGAATACTTTAAAAGCTGTTGCCTGAAGGTCTGGCTTCCAATCAGCCTGAATCTAGGTGCTCAGTGAGATCCTCCCTTTTGGAACACTGACAGGCCTTGGTATACCCTCCACCACTGGGATCCACTAAAAATAAAATAAACTGCTTGGACAATCACAACCAAGAGCTATGGCAGGGCTGAATGGTAAAGTTTCATCTCTGATGTGCGGTTACTTCTTCTACAATGGCAAAGGTGGCTGTTTTATCTAATGCATAGTAAACAACACAGAATGTCCAGGGAAGCAGACAAAGGAATATGTTCAAGATGAAAAAAACAAGAGAAAACCTCAGACAAAGTCCTTAAGGAAGTGCAGATAACAGATTTACCTGATAAAGAGTTCCAAGTATGGCCATGAAGATGCTCATCGAGGATGCCTGGCTGACTCAGTTGGTGGAACATGCGACTCTTGATCTTGGGGTTGCGAGTCTGAGCTCCACGTTGGGTGTGGACATTACTTGAAAAAAAATGCTCACTGAACTTGGGAAAAGCATGGATGAACACAGTGAGAACTTCAACAGAGAGAAACCAAGTATAATTAGGTACCAAATGTTCTGGGCAAACACAAAAGAATGCAAAAGAATGAAACTGGATCACCTTCTAATACCATACACAAAAATAAACTCAAAACGGATTAAAGACCTCAATGTGACACTTGAAATCAGAAAAATCCTTGAAGAGAACATAAGCAGTCATTTCTTTGGCATCAGCTATAGCACTGCTTTTCTAGATATATCTCCTCAGGCAAGGCAAACAAAACCAAAAATAAATTATTGGGACTACTTCAGAATGAAAAACTTTTGCATGGAAAAGGAGACAATCAACAAAACAAAAAGACAACCTACTGAATTAAAACAGGTATCTGGTAAGGATATGTAAAAAACTTACACAACACCACAAAACCAAAACCAATTTAAAAAATGAGTTGAGGACCTGAATAGAGATTTTTCCAGAGAAAAATGCAGATGGCCAACAGATATGAAAAGATGCTCAACATCACTCATCATCAAGAACCTGCAAATCAGAGCCACAATGAGAGATCATCAGTTCACACCATTCAAAATGGCTATTATCAAAAACACAAGAAATAACAACCATTGGCTAGGATGTGGAGAAAAGGGAACCCTTGTACATTGTTGGTGGGAATGTAAATTTGTACAGCCACTATGGAAAACAGCATGGGGGTTCCTCAAAAATTTAAACACAGCAGTATCACTATACAACCCCAAAATTACTTTTTGGAGTATTTACCCAAAGAAAACAAAAACACTAATTTGAAAAGATATGCACCCCTATCTTTGTTGCAGCATTATTTTTAATAGTCAAGATAGGGATCCAACATAAGTGTCCACTGATACGCAAGTGAATATGTGATGTGTGTAAAGATATAGATACATACACACACACACGTGTATACACACACAATGGAATATTACTTAGCCATAAACAAGAATGAAATATTGCCCTTTGTACCAACATGGATGGACCTACAGGGTATTATGCTAAGTGAAATAAATCAGACAAAAAAAGACAAATGCCACATGATTTCACTTTTATGTGGAATCTAAAAATCAAAATGAAAAAAACCCCCAGAAACTCATGAATAAAGAAACTAGGGGTTGCCCCGGGGCAGGGGGTGGGTGAATGAATTATGTGAAGGGGATAAAGAGGTACAAATTTCCAATTATAAATTCAATCACAGGGATAAAAACTACAGCATAGGGAATATAGTCAATAATAATTTAATAACTGTGTAGTGACAGGTGGTGACTATACTGATCATGGTGAGCATTTCATAATGCATATAACTGGTGAATCACTGTATTGTACACCTTAAAGTAATAAAATATTGTATGTCAACCATACTGAAAGAAACTGAAAACAAACAAATGGAAAGATACCTCTTGCTCATGGATTAGAAGAATTAATACTGCTAAAATGTCCATACTTCCCAAAGTAATCTATAGATTCAATGCAATCCTTATCAAAATTCAGTGGCAATTTTTTTTTACAGAAGGAGAACCAACAATCCTAAAACTTGTATGGAACCACAAAAGACCCCAAATGGCCAAAGCAATCTTGAGAAAGAAGAACAAGGCTGAAGGCACCACACTCCGTGATTTCAACTATATTACAAAGCTGTAGTAACCAAAATAGTAAGGCATTGGCATTAATATAGACATAGATCACTGGAACAGAGTAGAGTCCAGAAGTAAAGCCACACATACATGGCTAATGAAATTACTACAAAGGACCCAAGGATATACATTGGGGAAAGGACAGTCTTTAATAAACAATGCTGGGGAAACTGGGTAGCCACATGCAAAAAGAGTGAAACTGGCCCACTATCTTATACACAAAAACTAACTCAAAATGTATTAAAGACTTGAAACCATAAAAATCCTAGGAGAAAACATAAGCTATAAGCTCCTTGACAACTGTCTTGCCAATTTTGTTTTTTAATTTGATATCTAAAGCAAAGGCATGGAATGCAAAAATAAGTGGGACTCCATCAACATGAAAAGTTTCTGCACACCAGAGGAAGACAAATATCGTATGACTTCACTCATATGAAGACTTTAAGATACAAAACAGATGAACAAAAGGGAAGAGAAGCAAAAATAATATAAAAACAGGGAGGGGGACAAAACATAAGAGGCTCTTAAATACAGAGAACAGAGGGTTGCCGAAGGGGTTGTGGGAGGGGGAATGGGCTAAATGGGTAGGGGGCATTAAGGAATCTACTCCTGAAATCATTGTTGCACTATATGCTAACTAACTTGGATGTAAATAAAATATTAATATAAAAAAAGCTTCTGCACATAGGAAACCATGAACAAATGAAAAGGTATGCTACTGAATTGGAGCAAATATTTGCAAGTCATATGTGATAAGAGTAAACATGTCAAAATATAAAGATGTCATGCAACTCTACAGTACAAAAAAGTACCAATCTGATTTAAAAATGGACACAGGATCTGAATAGACTTATTTCCACCAAAGACATACAGGTGGCCAAGAGGCACCTGAAAATATGTTCAACGTCACTAATTACTAGGGAAATGCAAATCAAAAACCACAATGAGCTATCACCTCACACCTGTTAGAATGGCTGTTATCAAAACAAGAAATTAACAAGTGTTGATCAGGACTTGGAGAAAAGGGACCCCTTTTCACCATCATTGTTGGTGGGAATGTAAATTGGTACAGCCACTATGGAGGTTGCTCAAAAAGTTAAAAATACAACTACCATATGATCCAGCAATCCCATTTCTGGATATTTATCTGAAGGATATGATAACACTAATTTGAAAAGATATATGTACCACCATATTCACTGCAGCATTATTTACAACATCTAAAACATGGAAGCAACTTAAGTATGCATCAATGTATAAATGGTTAAAGAAAATGTGTGTGTGTGTATATATATATATATATATATATATATATATATATACATACATACCATGGAATATTATTCAGGCACGAAAAAGAAGGAAATCTTGCCATTTGCCACAAATTGTTGGGCTATGAGGGCATTACGCTAATATGTTAGAGAAAGACCAATATTGTGCTGTCTCACTTATTTGTGGAATCTAAAACAACATACAAAAAACCCCGCACTCATCAATACAGATAAAAGATTGATGGTTGTCAGAGGCAGGGGGTGGGTGTGGGCAAAATGGGTAAAGGAGGTCAAAAGGTACAAACTTAGTTATAAAATCCATCATGGGGATATAATGTACAGCATGGCGATTATGAATAATCCTGTATTGAGTATTTGAAAATTGCCAAGGGAGTAGATCTTAAAAGTTCTCATCACAAGAAAAAAAATGTTGTAACTATACATAGTGATGGATGCTAACTAGACTAATTGTGGTGATCATTTCGCTCTATGTACAAATAGTGAGTCATATTATACCCCTGAAACTAATGTTATATGTCTGTTATACCTCAATAAAAAAATAAGCATGAACATAGACATTCTCCCTCCCCCCTTATTTACTGCTGTATCCTCAGGGCTTAGATTTATGCCTAAAGCATAAATAGTATGCTATAAGTAAATGTTTATTGAAGGAATGAGTGGTCAACTTTCAGATTCTCCATGCCAAGAAAACCCTCCATAATATTTTATGATACACAAAATGTTTCTTTTCAATATCCATCTTGAAAATACTCAACTGTGTTCAAGTTGGAGAATGAATATATGTGTGTGTGTGTGTATACATACATACATATATACACCAGATTGTGTCTATACATATACATACATATATATTATTTATATATACCACATTTTGTTTATTGATTCATCCATTAATGGACATTTGGATTGTTTCTATCCTTTGGCTATTTTGAATAATGCTGCTATGAACATTGCTATACAAATATCTGTTTAATTTCTTGCTTTTAGTTCTTTTGGTTGTACACCCAGAAGTGGAATTTCTAAATGTTATGGTAACTCTGATACTGTTTTCCACTGTGACTACACCATTTTATATTCCATTGCAATGCAAAAGGGTTCTAATTTTTCCACATTCTCTCTAGTGCTTACTCTGTGTGCGTGTGCGCATATGCGTGCGCATGTAGAGAGAGAGAATACAGATATATTATAAAGTAATCATTCTAATAGTACTGCTGTTGTTTAAGACTTTTGATTTTACAAAACATATAATTCAGTTTGTGGATCTGAATTAATTTCCTGCTTGAATTTTTTTGACGGTTTCAAAAATGCACAAGTAACAGGCAACAGAAAAACTTCTTACTATGCAAGTGGCTAATTACAGAGAGTTGGTCAGGACAGGGGCTCACCTCCTAATGGGGTGCCTTGGTCAAGTTCCTTTGCATTCATTACCTCTAGGGTTGTTGGGTGGATTGAACTGTGTCATTCTTGAAAGCCCTTTAACAGCACCAAGGCACATGTCAGGTATTGTTTATAAGGGTTAGTTTTTGTTTATTGATTTGGCCAAAACAAACTCTTTCCTTGAGTTCCACAATGCTTACCAGAAGTCCAAACCAGATGTAACTAGGATGTTTTTCTTTTCTGTTTTTTGTTTGTTTGTTTGTTTGTTTTTGTTTTTGGCAGTTAAGCTGGAATCTCTCTGAGATGCTGAAAACTTTGAAGGCATTTGTCAGGACATTAAACGCCTCACTAGATGTGAAAAACTTCTTGAAAAGTTTGTAGGAAGAGAAATAGAAAATTAGTTTTACTGGGACAGGACTAGATAGGGTTATGTTCTTGGGAGAAAATTTTATAAATGGAAATCTCTCAATACAGTTAAAGACTTAAATACCTTTTCTTTATGAAAATGCCTTGCCATGGTCTTCATTATTTTTATATTTCTAAAGTGCTTTTCTTCCCAGGAAGCTCATTACAAATCTGTCTGCCGGCCTGATTCTATTTCACTCCTTTGCAGAAGAATCATGCTTCATAATGCACCAGAAACAGATCACAGAGCTCACAAACTGAGACCCAGAGTTGTTTTGCATAGGTACCGCATTATATGAAGTGTGACATCACTGTTTATCATTAAAGATTCAAATTATTTCATTACTGTGGGCATAATATTCTCAGTTATGAGCTTGAGTCAAACCACACTAGACAAGCCCTAGATTCCTTAGAAAATGAGCTTCTAATGGAAATGCTGACATCCATTAACAGTGGGAGAGCTAATGGCTGCCACTATAAATATACTTCAAGATTACAGTAATAAAAATACATATTTTCAATTGACTGCTAGAAATTCAAGGATTCTTTTAAAGTTGCTATTAATAATAGGCCACCCTATCCTTTTGGCATTTGATTTTATCTCATAAATGGGCTTCCTATAAGGTAATGCTGTTGTACTACAGCATTTTTTTTTCTATTTGATTTTGCGGGGGTTGGAAGCCTTTTGGCAGAATTATCAATGCCTTTAATGTAAGGTGAATAATTGGTAGTTTCTTAGAACTGTGAATTTTAAATCTGAAGCGGTTCTTTATGATCAGCAAAGCATCTCTATTTGTAGAGAAAACCTGAGATCCTAAGATGAAATGGCCTAGAGCTGGTAAAAGGGGGCGGGGTGATTGATGATGTACCCCGAGGCTCTAAAATTCCCTCACCTATGTCATTACTGCAGTGCCCTTTGGCCTCTTCTCCTTGCCTCAGTAATTTTTCTCCCTTATGGCGATCAAAGTAATGCCTATTCATTACAGAACTTTAGAAAGTAAAGAAAAAAAGGGGAAGAGACTAAAAATCACCTGCAGTCCAACTGCCCACATTAGTCACAGGGATGTTGCCTCAATCTCTTCTCCATCTGCACGTATAGATTTCCTTTTACAAAATGGGATCATGCAGAACATACTGTTCTCACATCAGTTTTACATTGCAATAGCTCACCAACATCCTCACGTTACTAAATATTCTTGAAGGTCTTTTCATCAGCTGCCTAGTGTATCATCTCAGAGTTGTGCACGATTTCTCTAACCTTTTTTAGGGTTTTGGGGTTTTGTCTGTTATGACACTGCAACAAATACCCATGTATCCAATAAGTATTTATTTATATCTCTGATTCTCTCTTCAGGAAAAAAAGTTTTTACACCTCTTCCCAAATTACTCCTTAAAGAGGCACGGCTATTTTACCCTCCCATCAGCAGTAATAGGTGTGTGGTCTTTTTCCTGAGCCCTAACTGGTACTGGCCATTACATTAAAAAAAAAATTGGGGAGAGTAACATCACCAAGATGGTGACAGGGGTCATTCCTGACTTCGCTCCCCCTCACAAGAAGAATTAACAACTCTTCATAGACAAGACACCAGTGAGAGGATCCTAGCACATGGGGGTGAAGCTATATGCTGACCTTGTTGCCCTGAACCCAGGCCAGCCAGCCCAGTCCAGCCCATCACACAGAGAGGTCTCCGCTGAGCCTCCAGTTTTTATAGTGGAAAAATGGAGTCCAGGGCAGACATCCCACTCCCCCAGCATTGTAGGTCACTTCTTGGGAGCCCTCACTCTGGTTTTACCCTACAGGAATCACAAGGCAATCTGCGGGGATGGACCAGTGTGAATATGACGGGGAGGGGCTTCCAACAACCCATGCCCATACTGGCATACTGAGTTCCTACCTGCAGTGCCCGAGTAGTCGTCACAGCTAGTGGTTTTGCTGATCTGCAGATCCAAGACGGTGGCACAAATGAGTTCGGGGAACTCAGTGGGGCCCCATTCTGCCCAACTCTGGTCCTCAAAGAGATTTTGCTGGCCCTGTAGGCTGGTCTGCCTCTGTGCAGGCAGAGAAGCTGAGTTACAGCCCTCCGCCCCACCCCTACCCCACTGCTGAGTAACACTCCCAACCATGCCCACCCAGAAAGGCTGGCAAGAACACCTGGGAGAGCTACGCAGTCCAGCCACACTTGGGCCAAGAGTATGGCAGGCAGAGGCGATTGCCTATAAAGCCAGTGCTACATGTGGAGGGTTCACTGGCTCTATCCAGACAATGGGACTAATTCATAGCCTACCCACTACTGAGTGTAGCTCCTGACCCCTCCTTACCAGAAGGCCTGTTGTGGAAAAAGTGGGAGCCTATTTGGAACTGGGCCTACGGTCCCCCCAGGCAAGGGAGTGAAGTCATAGCCCCATCCACTGCTGAGTAAAGTTCTCAGCACCATCCAAACAGAAAGCTTGGCTGTAAGACCCGGAAAGCTGCATAGCCCATCAACATTTAAGCAGAGTCCAACAGGCAGAGCTGACAGTCCACAGAGCAGAGCTGGGGCCCTGTTCAGGCAGGGAATGTGTGGCACAGGTTGGCTTGAGTCAAGACCATAAACCAAAAACCTTTGTGGCCTTGGAGATACTTCTCTTGCTGTGCCTGGGCACATAAACTGATTCATAGCCCTGTCCACTGAATACCATTTCCAGCCTGCCTGACCAGGGAACCTGACTGGAACACACAGAAAACTGTGGATCCCAGCCAGCAGGCGTCCTTACAACAGCCCTTGAACAGAGACGAGACCCTAGCCCATGATGCTCCTCATCTGCTGAGCAAAATAGGTGGACCCATTGTAGCCAGGGGGTTCAGTCTACAGCCTTGCCTGATTTAGGTACTCGAACTACCAGCCACATAGGCCCCATTCTCTTGCCCAATGAGGGCAGAGAAGCCAATTCATAGCCCCACTTACTGCTAAGTACAGTATGGACTCCTGCCAGTCTAGTAAGCCAGACCAGAGAACCAAACCAGCGATCTTACCAACTAGTCATACCAGTGGCACCCCTACCCCTGACCTCAGAGCTCAGCCAGGGGCCGCACCCAGAAATCGACCCTGGCAGCAAAACTCTACCTGCCTAAGGACACTACCAGCTGACATGTCCAGAAATCCAAACTGAGGTGACTGGCAAAGAGCTATCTCTGCCAAAGCAAACCTGCAAAGTCTGGAAGAGGAGACCGCTTACTCAAAAGTGCAGATACCAATGTAAGGAATCAAGGATCATGAAAAATCCGGTAAACGTGACACCACCGAAACAAACCGCTAAAGCTCTAATAAATGACCTTAAAGAAATGGTGTCTATGGACTGTCAAAGATTTCAGAATAATCCATTTAAAGTTTAGCCAACTAGTAATACATAGAAAGCTAAAAATTAGGAAAATGATATATGAACTAGAAGCTCAACAAGTAGAAACCATCAAAAAAATTGTAGAGCTGAAACAATACAATGACTGAATGAAAGAATTCAACAGAGAGCTTCAAAAGGGGAGTCAACTATGCAGAAAAACAGTCATCTAGAAGACAGGACATTTTAAATAATCCAGTTAGAGGAGCAAGAAGAAAAACAAATGAAAAGGAGTGAACAAAGCCTACAAGACTTAAAAGACACAATCAAGGGGCATGTGGGTGGCTCAGTATGTCAAACGTCTGATTCTTGATTTCAGCTCAGGTCATGATTTCACAGTTTTGAGACTGAGCCTTGTGTTGGGCTCTGTGCTGGGCTGGAGCCTACTTAAAATTCTCCCTCTCTCCCTCTGCCCCTCTCCCCCCCCACACACACTCTTTTTCTGTCAACAAAAAAAGATACAATCAAGACAAGCAATATTTGTATTAAGGGAATTCCAGAAGGAAAAAAATGAGAAAGAAATGGGTACAGAAATTAAATTTAAAGCAGTAATGGTTTAAAACTTCCCAAACCGGGTGAGAGACTTGGACATCCCAATCCATGAGGTACAAAGGATCCCAAATAATATGAACCCCAATAGGGCTACACTGATAGACACTGTAATTAAATTTTATGACAAGTCAAAGACAAAGAAAAAAAATCTGGAAAACATCAAGAGAAAAGAGGCAGATTACATATAAGGGAACCATCAGGAGATTATCAGTGGACTTCTCAACAAAATTGGTTCAGGCCAGGGGAGAATAGGATGATATGTCCAAAATATTGAAAGGAAAGAAAATGTCAGCCAAGAATTCTGTATCTGGCAAAGCTGTCTTTCAGAGATGAAGAGATAAAGAATTCCACCCCCCCCCCAAATAAAGCTGAGTGAGTTAATCACCATTAGACCTGCCTTACAAGAAATGCTAAAGGGAGTTTTAGGAGTAAAAGGACACTAATGAACATCATGAAAACTGAAGAAGGTAAAACTTACTGGTAATGGTAAATATATAGACAAAGTTAGAATCTATAATGTGGTAATGGTGGTGCTTAATGTACTTCCAACTCTATTTTAAAAGTTAAAAAACAGGGGCACCTGGGTGGCTCAGTGGGTTGAGCGTCTGACTGTGGATTTTACCTCAGGTCATGATCCCAGGGTTGTGGGATCGAGCCATGTCAGACTCAACACTAGGCATGGAACCTGTTTGAGGTTCTCTCTCTCTCCCCCTCTCTCCCAGTCGTGCTCTCTCTCTAAAATAAAAAATATTTTAAAATAAACAAAAGTTAGAAAACATTGTAAAAATAACCACAACTACAATAATCTGTTACTGGTTACACAATATAAAAAATACGTTATGTGTAACATCAATAACCTAAATGTGAGGGAGGGTGGAGATACAGGTGTGAACTTTAGAAATTCTATTGAAGTTAAGCTGTTGTCAGTTTAAAATAGACTGTTATAATGTGAAAACGTTTTATGTAAGCCTTGTGGTAATCACGAGGGTAAAACCTGGAGTAATTACACAAAAGTACATGATAAGGAAGTCAAAGCATACAGATACCAGAAGACATGGAAACACAAAAAAAGAAAGCAGGATACAGAACAAGGAATTATGGTTCTACAAAAACAGCCATAAAACAATGAACAAAATGGCAAAAGTCCTTACCTGTGATTACTTTAAATTATATTTAATTGGATTAAATTTTCCAATCAAAACACATAGAATGGCTGAATGGATTAATTTGAAAAACATCTAATGATGTGCCTACAAGAGACTCACTTTAGTCTTAAAGACACAAATAGACTGAGAGTGAAGGGATGGAAAAAGATTTTGTAAGCAAATTGTGTACTAAAAAAGCAGGGGCTAACTATACTTATATCACACTAAACTTACATCCAAAAATGGCGAAACAAAACCAAGAAGGTCTTTTACAATTATTACACAGTGATAAAGACGTCAATCCATCAAGAAGATACAACAATTGTAAATATTTATGCACCCAGCATCAGAGTGCCCAAATATAAACAGCAAAAACTAATAGAGCTAAAAAGAGAAAACAACAGGAATACAATAATAGTTGGGGACTTTAATGACACATTCTCAAAAATGGATAGATTATCCAAACAGATAATAAAGAAACAGATTTGAACAACACTAAAGACCAAATGGATCCAATAGAGATATATAGAACATTCTATTCAACAGCAGCACAATACCCATTCATATCAAGCACACATGGAACATTTTCTAAGATATACCATATGTTAAGTTACAAAACAAGTCTTAGCAAATTCAAGAGGACTGAAATCATACCAAGTACCTTTTCTGACCACAATGGCCTCAAAGTAGAAATCGTTAACAGGAGGAAAACTGAAAAATTCATGAATACATGGAAATTAAACAATACTCTGCTGAACAACCAATGGGTCAAGGAAGAAATTACAGGTGAAATAAAAATGCCTTGACGCAAACAAGAATGTAAACAAAACATACCAAAACCTACGGTTTGCAAAGAGAGCAGTTCTAAGAGAGAAGTTCATAGAAATAAATGCCTACCTAAGGAAACAAGAAAGATCTCAAACAACCTAACGCTATGCCTTAAGGAACTTAAAAAAAAAAGTGAACCCAAACTTAGCAGAAGGAAGGAAATAACAAATTCTGGCAGAAACAAATAAAACAGAATAGGTAACAATAGAAAAGATTAACCAAACCAAGAGATGGTTATTTTGAAAAGATAAAATTGACAAACCTTTAGCTAGACTAACCAATAAAAAAAAAAATAGGACCAAAATCAACAAAATTACAAATGAAAATAAAAAAGTAGACATTACAACTGAGGCCACAAAGGATCTTAAGATGCTACTATGATTGACTATATGCCAAGAAACTGGAAAACTTAAAAGAAATGGAAAATTCTTACAAACATACAACCTACCAAAAATGAATCAGGATGAAGTAGAAAATGTGACAGACCAATTACTAGTGAGGAGAATTAATTAGTGATCAACAAACCTCACAGGGAAGAAAGGCCCAGGAACAGATGGCTTCACTGGTGAATTTTACTGAACATTTAAAGAATAATTAATGTAAATCCTTCTCAAACTCCTCAATGTTTTAGAGGCGGAACACTCCCAAACTTATTTTATGAGGCCAACATTACGCTGATACCAAAGCCAGAAAAGAATACTAAAAGAAAACTACAGGCCACTATCTCTGGTGAATATAGAGGCAAAAATTCCCAATGAAATACTAGTGAACAGAATTCAGCAGCATAGTAAAAATATCTTTCACCATGAACAAGTGGTATTTACTTTTGGGATACAAGCATGGTTAAACAGGTGTCAATCTGTCACTATGATACATCACATTGATAGAATGTAAGAAAAAAATCTCATCATCTCAATGGGCACAAAAATCACTGGACAAAATTCAACATCCATTCATGAGAAAACCCCTTAACAAATTAGGTATACAATGAACGTACCTCAACATAATGAAAGCTATAGACAACAAACCCACAGCTAACATGGTACTCCATGATAAAAGGTTGAAAGCCTTTCCTCTCAAGTCAGAAACAAGACATGGGTGCCCATTCTCACTCCTCCTATTCAAGGTATTACCGAAGACCTAGCCAGAGCAATCAAGGAAGAAAACATAAAAGCCATCAGAATTGCACAGGAAGATGGTCTCTATTTGGAGATGACATGATTTTATATGTAGAAAATCTGACAGACTCCACCAAAAAACTGTTAGATCTAATCTACAAATTCAGTAAAGTTGCAAGATGTAAAATTAACATACAAAAATAAGTAGCGTTTTTAAAATGCTAATAATGAATTACATGAAAGAGAAACTGATCGATCCTATTTATAAGACAAAGCAATAAAATACTTAGGAATAAATTTACAAGGAGGTGAAAAATCTCTACACTGAAAACTATAAGAAAGTGATGAAAAAACTTGAAGAACCAAATAAATGGAAAGGTATTTTAGAAGAATATTAATGTTTATAGACTGGAAGAAAATTAATAATGTCCATACTATCCCAAAGCCATCTACAGATTAAACGCAACCCCTATCAAGATTCCAATGTAATTTTTCACAGAAATAGAGAAAAAAATCTTAATTTTTATCTGGAACCTCAAAAGACCCCTAAAACCTAAAGCAATCCTGAAAAAGAACAAAAGTGGGAGGCATCACCCTTCTGATTTCAAGCTATACTATAAATATGTAGTAATCAAAAGAGTATGATACTGGCAAAAGAAAAAAAAAACAGACACCTAGACCATTGGAACAGAACTGAGAACTAAAAAATAAACCCATGCAAGGGAGCCAAGAATACTCAATGGAATAAAGACTGTCTCTTCAACTAATGGCGCTGGGAAAATTGGATATTCACACATAAAAGAATAAAATTAGACCCCTATCTTACACCACTCACCAAAATTAACTTGAAATGGATTACAGATTTCAACATAAGACCAGGAACCATAAAAATCGTAGAAGGAAACACAGGAAGAAACCTCCTTTACGTGGGTCTTGGCAATGACTTTTTGAATAGGACACCTAAAGCACAGGTCACAAATTCAAAAATCAGTGGGACTACATCAAACTAAAAAGCTTTTGCACAGCAAAATAAACCAACAAAATTAAAAGACAACCTACAGAATGGGGAAAATATGTGGAAACCGTGTGTCTGATAAGGAATGAAGATCCAAAATATATAAGGAACTCCTACAACTCAATAGCAAAACCCCCAAATGATCCACTTAAAAAATGGGCTAAGTACCCACAAAGACATTTTTCCAAGGATGCTACACAAAGGACCAACAATTACATGAGAAGATGTTTGTTCAACATCACTAATCAATAGGGAAATGTAAATCAGTACTACACTGACTTATTACCTCCCACCATTTAGAATGGCTACCATAAAAAAATACTGGAAATAACAAATGCTGGTGAGACATGGATTAAAAGGAACCCTTGTGCATGCACTGTTGGCAGGATTGTAAATTGGTGCAGCCATGGTGGAAAATAGAATGGAGTTTCCTCAAAACAGTAAAACTGAAACCACTATATATATGAGCCAGCAATTTCACTTTGGGGAATATAATCCAAAGGAAAAAAAAAAACCACTATGCCAAAGAGCTATCTGCATCCCCATGTTCAGAGCAGTATTATTTAAAATGGTCAAGACATGAAAGCAACCTAAGTATCTATCAGTGGATGAATGGATAAAGAAAGTAGGGTAGATGTATACAATGGAATATTAGTCAACCATGAAAGAAGGAGGAAACCCTGCCATTTGTGATAACATGGACGGACCTTGAGGGCATTATGCTAAGTAAGTTAGAGAAACACAAATGCATGATTTCACAAGCAGAGTAAGAAAAACAAGCCAACAACTCAAGGAAAAAGCAATCAGATTTGTGGTTACCAGAAACAGAGACAGGAGCAAAAGAGGGAAAAGCAGATGCAGGTGGTCGAGACGTACAAACTTCCACTTATAAGTAAGTACTAGGGATGTAATATACAGCACGAAGACTATAGTTAACGTTGCCGTACGGTATATATTAAAAAGTCGACCCCAAGAGTTCTCATCACAAGGAAAAACTTTTTTATCTGTATGAGATGACAGATACTAACTTATTGTGGTAGTAATGTCAATACATGTAAGTAAAATCATTACACCGTATACCTTCAACTGTGCTGTATGTCAATTACATCTCAGTAAAACTGGAAAAAAATTTTTACATGTTGGGAAGACAAAAATTTTAACAATCTGATATATAAAAAAGGCATCTCACTTCAGTCATTTTGCATTTGTTTACTAGGGATGCTGAACATTTTTTATAGGTCATTTGTAAGTCTTGTGCATTGCCTTGACAAGCCATATGCTCAGTTTTTCTATCAAGGTTTTTGCATTAATCTTTTGGATTTGTAAGCTCTGTTTATATACAAAGATCCATTATTTATGGTTAAATGTTGCAAGAATTTCCCCCTGGGTTTTCACTTGCCTTTTATTTTATCTGATGATGGGTTTTTTTTTTTTTTTTTTTGAGGTACACAAGTTATACACTTTTGTATAGCCAAGCACTGATCTTTTCCTTTATGGTTTCTTTCTTTGCTTTTATGCTCCCACCTAAAGATATTTCTGGAACACACATCTGATGATACCCCTCCCTTAATTAAAATCTTCCAGGGGCTCTTAGGGATGAAAACAATTCCAGCTGTTCCTGGTGCTGCAGCCCCAAGGCCCCGTCAGCCCCATAGGCACTCTGGTTAGAGTCGGCCAGGAAGTATACTTAGGCCTCTCTACTTAGCGCCCTCTGCTTGGAAAGGCACCCCTCCCCCAGCTTCATGGGCTCACTTCCCACCTCAAACCCCGCCCCCCCCTTCCTGTACATCACTGAAGCCCCGGCTTGTACAGCACGTGGTCTCCTGGGGGCTCTGGAGTGGTTTGTAAAATGCGTAACTCCAATGACAAGCCAGGTCTCAAATCGCTAACTGGAGAAATGGCTCTCAGGGCCAGTTTAGGATCCCAAGATGGGACTGAGGTGCTGGGGGCGGAGGCTCCGTGACAAACCAGGCATAGAGCCCAGGCAGCACGGGCAGGGCGCTCCGAGGTGGGGGGGATGGGACGTACATATACGTGGGGGGCCGAGCTGCAGGCGGAGAGCAGAAGGGCAGAGCGCTCACGGCGCCGCCAGCCCAGACCCGGCTCCCCAGGAAGCAGACGGATGGACCGTGTCAGGGAAGGACTCAGTTCTTAAAGCGCCAGCCAGCGGTCACTTGAGGTTCCAAGCCGGAGCTGTCTTACCACCAAGACCCCTTTTACCCACAGAGTCCCGCACCCGAGCAAATGACACTGCTGGCTTTCTAGTCGTTTACGCCAGAAGCTGGAGTCGCTTGATCAGTCTTCCTCCCACGCCGCACACCCCACCTGTCAGCGCCTCCTGGGGGCTCTACCTGCAAAGTGTAGCCACTGAGGAGGGCACCTGTTGGGATGAGCACTGGGTGTTGTGTGGAAACCAATTTGACAATAAATTATATTTTTTAAAAAAAAGTGTAGCCAGACCACGATACTACATGATTCCATTTAGAGGATATTCTGGAAAAGGCAAAAACCGTAGGGACAGAAAACTGATCTGTTGCCGGAGGCTGGGGGAGGGGGTGACAAAGGATCTCGTGGGAACTCGGTGGCCAATGGAACTCTCCTAAGACCTTGACTGTGCGGGCGGCCACATACCCTGCTGGTGCTTATTAAAACTCACAGAACCGTAGGCTGAGAAGGGTGGGTTTCACCTTAAGTCAGGTATACTTTAAAAAATCCGGGGAAAACAAATCTACTGGGCCTCCAACCGTTTCTCACCTCATGTAACCTTGGATTCTTAAAACAGTGCGCTCGACCCCATTCTCCCAGCCCCAGCTCTCCTGACTCTTGGACCCAGAACTCCAGGGGTCAAGGAACTATCCCGAGTTTTTTCTTCTCAGAATAAAGGCCAAAGTTCTTACACAGCCACCAAGAGCCCACGGGACACAGTTTTGTGTCACTTCTGTGGTGACTTCCTCTTAACCCCCTCCTCCCCGGGGTGACTCCACTCCGGCCGCCATGGCCTCCTCGCTCCTCCCTGGACATGTACCGCATGCTCCCTTCTGGGATGTGTTTGCCCCCGATTTCCAGTCACATGGGCCCCGGGCCCTCATCTCTTTCAGGTCTTTGCTCAAATAGCCTCTCCTTGTGGCCTTCGCTGGGCACTGTAATTACCTTTGCTGCCCAGCGCTTCCCCACCTCACACCCCCATCTTGCTCTCCTCTCGTTTTATTTTTTCTCACACCCCATACATCCATCTGACATACATGTATCTCATTCCCTTCGTTTACTATGGGAGTCCTCCTCATATCGATGAGGACAGGGATTTCTGTGTCCCCCTACCCTTCCGTGCCTAGGACATTACGATGTGCCTGGCAGGTCGCAGCCCCTCCAGTTACATTTGGTAGCTGGAGTCAAGGCAGGCGAGGAGGAGAGTCCCAGGAGCCAGCAGAGATGGCCACCTGTGTGTCGGCGTCTGGCCGTCCCTGCCTTTCACTCCCCTCCTCCCCGCGGGTAGTGTCAGGCATCGAGTGTGGTACGGGGGCGTGGGTGCCCGCCTGGTGGGGTGCCAGCTCTCTTTCCTGCCCTGTTTCGCCACCAGCTCGGAAGACTAACTTAACAGACCCTTTCTCCCCATTTTCTCTCTAGAAGCAGATGTTCCAGGAGAGGAGTAGCCGGATGCTGCAGGCCTTGTCCCCGAAGCAGAGCCCAGTGAGCAGCCCCACCAGGAGCCGGTCCCCGTCCCGCTCCCCGTCACCCACCTTCTCGTGGCTCCCAAACAAAACCTCACCCCCCTCCTCACCCAAAGCAGCCTCAGCCTCCATCAGCAGCATGAGTGAGGGGGATGAGGATGAGAAGTAAAGGCTGCTGGCAGATGAGAGCCACCCCGCGCGGGCTGGGGCGGGGGCGGGGTCACCGGGCTTGCCTGGGTGGGGTTGGAAGGGTCACAGTCGCAGGGGCAGCGGCTCAGCTAAGGTAAGGCCTGGGGACCAGCTCTCCCCCAGTCTCCACTCAGCCTAACATGTGGGCTCTGCATGGAGGTTTCTAGCCGGACAACCTTTACAAACCTTCTTAGCAGCATCCAGAATCACTCTACTTTAACCTTGCTAAGGAAAGATGCAGAGCACCCCCAGGAGACTTGCACCCAGTGGGGTGTCTTCTGCTTTGGTCCTTCCACCCGCCCCCACCAAGTTCACCACCCGTGGAAGCGGCCATTCCCTCAATCCGCTACTTGCAGCTCACAAGGGCCCTGCACGTTGCCTCCTCCCACCCGAGCTCTGCCAGAATAAAATGGTTTCCCATAGAGGTGGCGAAGTGCTTCTGACATAGCCAAGTTCAAGACAAATTCCGACCTTCTCAGTTCAGCCACTGAGACCTGATGTTGCAACACATCTATCCTTGCCAGTTCCAGGAACGTGGTGCACAGATCAAGACACGCTTTAGGCCAGATACGTAAAAGGTCATCTAGCACGAACCTTAACTTCTTACCCAAAAGAGTTTTGTTGAGAATGCCACGTAAGGCCTAATATGTTCCTGGTTGTATTTTTTCATCTTTGGTTCGACTTCACAGCCTTCCAGAAATTACCTTTCTCTGTGGGAAACGCAACAGAGAAAAACATTTTGTGTATGTGTGTGTGCGCACGTATGTCAAGAGGAGCTGCTCTGCTTTGGCTCCGAGTTTAGCAGATGCTCAAGGTCTCCTGGAGCTTCTCCTTAAAGGATGCTAACTGTGGAATGGCTTTTCCCATGTCTGACCACTTAACAATTTCATAGACCTCAAGTAACCATTTGATATACCAAACCACATAGTATACCAATAGGGGGTGCTACCTGCACGTATCTGTCCTATGTATGCTCCAAATACGCTCTCCAGGGTGTAGACCATATGCAATACGAATATACGGTGGTAGCATTTTACAGTACCCTCCCCTGCTCTCACCCTAATACCCTGGCTGAAATCCTCGGTCTAATGAACTACCTGGTTCCCTTGTGACTTGGGCACTTTGTCAAAAACTCATCCTGGATTCCTGTAGAAATGTCTTGTCCCAACCAGGAATCGAGCATGTTGTTCTCATGGCCTCCCGTAATAGTTCTGGAGGGAGGCTCTGAAGAGTTTCCCAGAGCAGTGTCGGAATCTCAGTTTGATCTCAGCATAGACATGCTCTAGGTTGTTAGACCGCTACCCCGCCCCTAGGTTTGCCAAATGGGACGAGGACCCTAAGCACTCCTGTGGAGTTGTGTGAACTTCTTGGCCACTAATGACAGGTCGGGAAGGAGCAGGTAGAGTCAGGGTGTAGAACCACACTCTCAGGTAGAGGAGGCACTGCCCGCCGGTCCCAGTAAAGCCAGAGACAGCTGGGGCCCGAGCAGAGGCCCAAACCAGCAACTTGTGGGAAGAGCTCAGCATCTCTCATGCCACAAACACCCCTCTTCCGAGGCCTCGGGAACCAGCCTTCTGGGCGAGAAGTGGGGCAACCAACGAAGGAAGGTGGCATGTCTTTCCCCCTGGTGTCGGGGTTGAACTACCTCCCTGCCCACCTGGAGAGAAGTGGGGTTTACTGGGAAGCAAGACCATGAGGCTGAGCTAGCTTGGAACCCCCTCGTTGCTGGCACTCTCTCCAGAGTAACGTCGAGCAGTCGTGGGACTGCCGCGGGGGGGACGCGGCACTCTAGAGGGAACCTGCCTGTAGTCAAGGCCCAGAGCGTCACCCTGCTGAGCGAGTGAGGCCCCGTGCTTCCGTTGTGCCCACTCGCTCGCCCCTCCTTCATGCAGCTGGAGCAAACTGGCGCCCAGACCCCGTCTCGGCTGCAGTGAAAGGATGAGAAGAGCCGGGCAGGGCAAGGTGGGGGAGAACAGGGGGAGGAAAAAGGGGAGAAGAGGGGCCTCGAGAGCGGAAAGGTCGTTAGAGGAAACCCGTGCTCTCAAACCACTTCAGGAGCTCTATGTGTAGGAGCAACTACCTTGGGCGGGCTTCTGATGTGCTTACTGCACGGCCCGGCGCAGGCCCGCCCTCAGCTGAGTTGTGTTCTGAAGCAAATAATGTGGGGCTGATCGATCGGGCTGATTACGCGTCTGCGGGCCTTCTGCCGAGTACTGACAGATGCCACCTATGTGACTCAGACTCAGCGCCACGAATGGGAAACGACCAATGTCTGGGATGTTTCGGGGATGGGTCACAACAGCCCACAAGCCGTTCTAAAGCTCACCCTCCGAGCCCCTGCTGTCCTCCAACAGCACCCGCCCACCGTTGTAAGGCCATGAGACTACTAAGAAGGAATGCAGGGGGCGGGATTCCACAGCCCAACAGCCCAACTTTTGGCGCTTCTGGCCATGAGCGTCTTCCAGCCCACCCCCCAGGAAGAGATGGGGGTGCTCTTTGTTCGGGCCGACCAATCAACAGTAATGACCCAGAGTGAGTCAGGGCTGGAGTGAGAGATGTAGAAATTAAGTGCAGGCTCGAAGAGGCCAGCAGAAATGAGACAAAGCGAGGAAGCTTTAGACTGAGGACTAGAGAACAGTAGCGAGGGTTGCAGACGGGGGCCAGGTTACAAAGACGGGCGAAAACGAGGGTGGAGGGTGGAGAGTAGGGGAGCAGTCACCTTCTGCTCCCTTTCAGAGTGTCACTCACCCCCTAACAGGTGAAGAAGGAAGGCTTCCTTTCACAGACACCCAAGGTTAGTGAATGCCCGTGCGGGGTGTGGGTTCCCTGCCCTCCCCAGCTCCCCCGGCTCACCACTTCTCCGTCAGCTGCCACACCCTCTCCCCAGGGCCCTGAAATCAAACACTCACCCTTCCACCAGCTCAAAACACAGGAGAGCTCTAATATCGTAGCCACACCGGACGGCCCGCTTCTGGCAAGCCCGCCCCCATGTGCCAGGACCTTAGAAAAGCAAAGGAAACCAACCTCAAGACGAGCGACCCTGAGACCTAAGACTGCCTTCTGACCTGCTCTGCGGGCTTGGGATCTTGCTCTTTGCCTCGGGCTGTAGTCACTGTGAGTCCATCCCTGGAGGGAGGGACGGGAAGAGCGAGCGTGCGCCTGTGTTCTCTTCAGCTTCAGGACTTCCTTTAGCACCCAGGTGTACCCCAGGGAGACGAGCGAGTTGGCGGCTCAGACTCAGCTGAATCAGATGAGCCCGTTTGGAGCAGAGATGTTCCTGTTCCTCAGGCATCCATTCAGCACTAGTCTTGGCCATCAGACTTTTTAAAAACGAATAAGTTCACGAGGCATTTGCAACTTCTACTTCTCTCTAGAATTGAATTTTTTGTTGTGTCACTGCGATGTGCACCGGGACAAAGCCATAAGAAGAGCACACACTCTTAAGACTCTGCTGTACATACAAGAAGACGGAGACTCATCTGGGTTAAAGTACGACCTTACGCCCAAGCATTTGCTCTGGTGCTGAATAACGCGAACTACTGGAATCAGCCCTCCACCCCTACCCCCTCGTCCCTCCCCGACCCACCCCCGCTCCCCAGTGGAACACAGCGTTCCCAACCTGTTTATAAATAAAGGGACACGTAATTGCACGTTGGCTTGTCGTGTTTCTTCAAAGTGTGCCTCTGCGTTCGCGTGTACGAGTGCCAGCTCAGAGGGGAAAAACCCAGGTGTGGCGGCCGTCCCGCCCATGGCCAGCTGCGGCCCCGGGACTTCAGAGGGGACTTCAGAGGGCGGGGGCTCTGCGCGGCGCGGCTCGGGGCAAAGGGCCCACACCTGACTGACGAGCTAGTTAGGCTACCCGGAGGGAAGGTCACCGGAGGGACCCCGGTCGGGACCTTGAGTTCTAGGTTCCAGTGCTAACTGGCCTCGTGACCGAGGCCAAACCGCTTCACTTCTGTGGCCTCGGTGTCTGCTTTTGTAAAACGAAGGGGTTGACGGAAATGGTTTCTGAGGTCTTTGCCCGTTAAGGTCTCTGAATGTATGACCCAGCCCGCGGTGTCCCTAAGCTGCTCCGGCTAGGATGCTGTCACCAAGTGACCGTGAGGAAGTGCTTACCTCTCACTGAGCAGAGAGCTGGAGGGGTGGCCCAGCACAGCTGACAGCTTTCTTTGGTGGCCGCTTACACGCCCTGGCCTCCACGGGCTCTCGGGCTCCACCCACCTTCCCCATCCTGCCACCTGGTGGGGGCTTCTCACCTGTACCTAACCGGGGCGGCGTGGCCATCTCCACCACTTTAACATCTTTGGGGAAGCGCGCCTCTGATAAGACGGAAGCAGAGAGACGGGGGTGGAGGCACTACATCGGGAGCCCAAAGGCCAGCAACTGAGGCAGATTCTGCAGTGCCGAGACCCAGGCACGTGCCCTCCACTAGCTTCCTTTGGGAGTTTCAATGAACTCCATCTGGGGAGGTTTAGCTCGGAAATGACACTTCTAACAGTAGCCCGGACTCTAGAATCACCAGCCAGGCCCGCGTCCAGCAAGGGAATCCACTTAAAAACAGAATACCTATTATTCATAGACCGTGTTACTTGGCTTTGTTGCCCAGATCAGACACGTTCTTGACAGGCTGTAATTACAGCAAGAGTTACAGGTTTCTTCTTGACTTTGTGAGACCTCAGAAATGTTCCCAAAAGAAAAGCAATCCATTCTAAAGCACAGTAAAATTCATGTTGAGGGACTCTCATTTTTGCTACAAAGACAATTAGCCTTTGTAAACAGAACCCCAGGATAAAAAGGTACACTATCAGAAATGTTTACACACAAACCACGCACACGCACAGAGTCCTCTTGTACCGGAGGCCTCGCGGGTTATTGGAGTTGTGTGTTTAAGCAACTTCTTCAGTAGGAGCCATTAGATAAAAAGACTCCCACCGAGATGCCATTCAGACAAAGCATGACCATTCATAAACCCCCAAGTATACCCAGTGGTTAAATTCTTTAAGAAGTCATCGAGTCAAAACCAATAAACCAGTAAAATGCAAAAATATCATTAAGAGCATAAATATCTGTAGGCACTAATCGATCTCTGTTAGGCCCTGCTGTGTGGCTGTAACTTATATTCTAGAAAAAAAAAAGACCTTGTTAGCTGAGTCTCTGCCATAGCTGACCAAATATGGGAAGCTTGAGGAGAACTGTTCAGAGCAGGGTTGACTTGTCTCCTACAAGCAATTTTTATTCTCCTTACCTTCATTCTCTTTCCTGCGGGGGGGGGGGGGGGGGGGCCGGGCAGGGAGGGAAATTGACATGCCAGGTTACTGTACTGTATTCACAAAAGCGGAGTTCTGATGGAGGGATTAGACATAACTAAAATATTTGATATGTAACCTTCCATTTTAAAAGAATTAATGAATCTATACCTGAAAGAGTTGGGATACTTTACCCTTTCCACAGGGACCTTTTCAGCTAATTATACTTGCAAATGAACTTGTCACTTGAAAATTTCCAAGTTCAAAGAAAACCTGTCATCTTCTGCCATGCACGTGGCAGGACATGACTGATGACACAGCTTGACGAGAGAACCAGTCTTTCTTGCCTGGTAGTCCCATTCCACTGGATAGATGTTGACAAGAAGCCATTCGCTGGTCTGACCACAAATCAACATGAACACAAGAGAGTCACTGACTCTGTTTTTTGTTTCCATACCTGGTACCCAGGGATCAACAATAGCTGAAAGAAGCTGAAGAGGTATATATTAGTTTCCTACTTCTGGAACAAACTCAGCGGCTTAAAACAACACAGCTCTGGAGGTCAGAAGTCCAAAACGGGTCTTACTGAACTAAAATTAAGATGTTGGCCGCACTGGATGCTCTAGGGAGGATGTGTTCTTGCACTTTCCAGCTTCTAAAAGCTGCCTGCATTCCTTGGCTCGTGGCCTCCTTCCATCTTCAAAGCCAGCCACGGCCAGTGCCGTCTTTCTCATGTTAACACTACTCCCACATGCCTTCTGCCTTTATAAGGGCTCTTGTGTTTACATTTGCCTGGATAAGAAAATGCAAGAAAATCTCCCTATCTGAAGGTCGTCAGCAACTTTAATTCCTTCTTGCCACGTAATACAACATATTCCCAAATGCCGAGGATTACGATGCAGACACCTCTGGGGAGCCATTATGCTGTCTACCACAAGGTGACTAAAGACAATGGTCATAAACCCTTGAACCTTTTTCCAGCTCCTGAGCTGAGGAACAGTAACCCCTATGCAGATAGATTCATGTTCCTCTTTTTAACATTCCTGTATCTACTCATGATGAACCTGCTTAAAAGGTTTCTCCCAAGTCTTGATATCCACAAGAGAAGCACAGAATAGGTATCATGGGAGATGTCTGACCCAAACGAACATGCTAATCGGTCCATGAGGAGAGACGTGGAGGTGGGTCCTCGACTCACAAACATGGAGCCATGGCTGATAGAGAAGGAAGTTTAAGAGTTTCCCCGCCCCATTCTCTGTATATATCCTCCAATTCATACTTGGCAGTCTCAAGGAGACAAGGAGTAAAAGGGCAGCTAACCAAAGTCTTTGATCAAATGGATACGTTCCTACTGTAGCAGGCTCAGGAATACAGCTTCTGACTGCTGGGCAGAATCGGTTTCCTGCCTATTCTCCACCTGGCTTGTGTTTTTTTCTTTTTCTGGTCCTTGGAAGTTGACCATGACCACTTTAAGCTAGAACTCACTTCCAGCCATCCAGCATCAGACTACTCCATACTCCTTTCTAGAGTAACTTCTTTTCCCACTGGAGCCTTCCATGAGCATTTGCACTCCTGTCTGGAGCTTTCGATAAACATTTGAGTGAGCTGCTAGGTCCTGGGGACACAAAGATTCAAGAGGACACAGTCTCATCCTCCATGCCAATTTCAGCTCAAGCCCGGTAGCTTGACTCTCAACTATGGCCTCTCCTGACTGGCCCTACCTTTGACTCTCCTGAGCCCTTGTTGAACAGTCCAGGTTTCTAATTGTGCCAAATAGAGTTTTACAGTGCTTTTACGAACAACCAATTTCACAATATTTTACTAATCTCTTTGGGTGTGGGGTGCTCTTCCTCCAAGTGCAAGGACTGCCACATCTTATTCAGAGTAGGGGAAAATAAGTAGATTTTAAATAGCAGACTTTCGGGGCACCTGGGTGGCTCACTTGGTTAAGCGTCCGGCTTCGGCTCAGGTCATGAACTCACGGTTTGTGAGTTCGAGCCCCGCATAGGGCTCTGTGCTGACAGCTCAGAGTCTGGAGCCGGCTTCGGACTCTGTGTCTCCCTCTCTCTCTGCCCATCCTCTGCCTCTCTCTCTCAAAAATAAATAAACTTAAAAAAAATAGGAGACTTTCTGTTTATTAGAAACCACTCTTTGAGGACTGCCGAACGGAGGAGGCTCATGATTGCTGTGCCTTCGCTAGGCCCATGAATAGTACAGCTGTAGGTGAGCTACCGAAGTCCCAAGGCATCAGCACACACTTTCCTTTAAGGCCCTAACAACAGGTGTGGAGCCTCGCCCCGAAGACTTGAACTCTCTTATCTGGACAGAACTATTTGATGAGTGACATGGGCATTTGAGGCCTCACCCTAAATTCGATTGCAGTGTGACTGACGGGCCTTTCTCACCTGGATAACGGGGCAGTATCTGCCCCTGTAAACTTGCTATTTTGTTGCCAGTTGAAGCCCTAGGAAAAGAGCAGTTTTCGTATAGGAAGCTCTGTTCCAGTTACTGTGCTAAGGTGACAATAATTATCTCTAACTTTGGAAATAATTACACTATTATATTAAGCTGTTACTAAGGAACGATGGAAAGCTCTGCACCCGTCACTGTTACTGAAAGCATTAATGCGTTTATTTTGTCTGAGGGCTGGAGAGGGCTGTTCAGACGACGATGCCGGGGAACGGTGAGAAGACCATTGGCCTAACTTAGAGTTTCTTGCACGGTAAGAAACAGCAAGGCTGCTCAGCTGCCCCGAATTCAAATCAAGACCTTTTTGTCTGTTCTGAGTATTTTCCAATTACCTGCTAAACAGAACATCAATACAACTGCAAGGCCCCTAGGACCTGCTCTGTGTCAAGGAGACGGGCTTGGCCGCTGCTTGCCACCTACGATTCTCCTAGGCAGGTTTGGACTTACCAGTGGTTTTCAACCCGGTCCGTCCCATGTTAGCATCTCCTAGGGGACTCTTAAGAATATGTCCCAGAAGCCATCTGACAGAATGGATCCGAAGTGGGGCCCAGGACTCCGATTCCAACAAGCCCAGGTTGAGACCCTCTGGGCTATACTTAATACCTCAACTCAGGGTACAAAGTGAGCCTCGGAGAGTAATGGATTCAGAGGTTGTGATCAATGGCTCGTATAACAAAGATGAGAAATGATCTGCCATACCGCTGTGACAGGAGAAATGTGGTCTAAATCTCATTTTCTTATCCAAAGAGAGACTATTATGTTGATAACAGTGTCATCAGTGGGCAGTAGGCAAAGGATTCGTTTTAAGACCAACATTAAGAAATGACAAAAGTACTGTTAAGCACCCATTCCAGTGGCTGGTGAAGACGGGTGCTCGGTGTTAACAGAACAATTCAACAACATGTAATGGCTATTCAACAGCTGCCAGGTCCAACATGATGGCCTCGAGCCACAAGTAGCTATTTAAATTTTGATAAATCCCATTTAAATAAACAGTTCCGTTCCTCAGTTGAACTAGCCACATTTTAAGTGTTCAAGTGGCCAGGAGCGACTATAATGGACAGCACAGATAGAGAACATTCCCATCATCACAGAGCTCTGGCGGGCAGTGGTCTACACACACCCTTCCCAGGGGCAACCCCTCCTACGCGACGCCTTATGATTTACTCGTGTTCCCGGAGAACATTCTTGTGTTACTAGGAACATCTGAAGAGATCGCATGATCGTTTGCAAACATGCATTAGTCATTGGAAAGCCCTGAAATAAATGACAAGGAAGTCAAAACGTACATCCAAGAGCAATGCACTGCAGCAGCTTCACAGAACCATAGACATTGAGTTGGAGGGTCTCTTTGTGAGTCTAAACCATACTTACTTTATGATTTCAAAACAGGGGAGGAGTGACTGCGACAAGAATGCTAGTCCCCCGGTCGTGAGTGATGGGCTCACACAGCGGCTGACTTTTGGTAAAATTCGGATACTTTAAATACGTGAACTAAAACCACGATCGCTTCTGAGAGCCACTGCTTTTGTATTCTTTGGGCAAAATGTATCACAGCATGAAAGCAGCTGGTGGTACCTGCTTCCTATTTTAGGTGTTAAAGAGTGCCATAAAATATCAGACCTGGGAAGGACCTTGGAACCATATAGTCCAATGCCCTAATTTTATAGACAAGGAAACCAAGATGCAGTTAACGACTCGCTGGTAGCAGAATGGAGGCTAATGTGTGGATTCCCTGATATTAACACCCCAAGAATCATTTACACCCAAGTTTCTTGCCTCAAATTTTCTAGGTTTGTTTTTTAGCGAGAAATATACAAGACAACAGGTAGGTTCTCTCAAGTCTTAGAAAGACAGCCATTCACCATTGACTGTTTAGAAGAACGACACATTGGTAGATAGCACGAAGACCACACCACTTAGTCATTATTCAGGAAGCCCGTAACTGCAGCCAAATGACCTCAGAGGCGCTGGGTCCTGGTGTCGGGCTGTGCCACATCCTCAAAAGACACCATGGAAACAACGGCCCTTTAATTGCAAATTCCAAGTTGTTTCTCTTCCGCGTATTCCATATGGCAACAGTTCCCAAATTACACTTTCTTAAAGGATTCCTCTGTGGCGTTTGTTGCAATACAGATTCCTAGGCCTCCGGCCCCGAGCATCTGAATGAATAGAGCTGAGGGAGAGCCCAGGGACCTGCATTTTAACCAGCACTCTGTGTGATTCTGGTGTAGGTGGTCCATGGCCAGTTAGGCCCGATTCGCCCAGCACAGTCCTGGTTTGCACATGTTTACATGCTTTAGCGTATAATTATTAATAGTGCTCTTTTCGCTGCCAAAAGTGTCGGGCGTGGACAATGTACGGTCCCCTTTCCCTGATCCATGTTTGAAAAATATCGTTAAAACTATACACTGTGAGGAGCTCCTTTATTCTGCCAACAGGATGTTCCCCACTGCCAAGAATCCAAATAACCTATTTTTCCTCCGATCGAGCATAAGCATTTAGGTAAGGGTCCTTGTCCACTCCCGGCAACTTACGAAGGTGCTTGGTCCTGCTCACGTATCGAATTGCAGAAAGCGAGACGGCAAGGCTCACGGGTGGGAGGGATGAGACCACAGGCCAGAGCTCAGGAAAAGACCACACTGACACGCAGTGAATCACAACTACCGTTTTATTGTTCGATGGCGGTGGTACAGAACTGTCCCCGTGCTCCGCGACTAGTTTGGCTGTGATACACACCACAGATGGCTCTGCAACTCACAGGGAATGTTATCTAAGCCACACACCCCTCTGGCTGTGTTTTTCCAACAATCCCAACAACAGAACACTTTTCTCCAAAGCACGTGAGGTGACGAACTGCCTCAAGGCAGTGTCATCCTCCACTCGTGACAGCGTGTACCAGCCAGGCCACAGAACAGCACAGAACACGAGGGGGCTGGGCTGCACTCTATGAGTCCCAAGGCAGCTCGTGAGCACTGGACACGCATGTAAATCTATCGCCGTGACAGAATCGACAGATACGCAAAACGAACCAGGTCAGATTTGGACGTGGAGGTACAAGACTCGTAAAGAACTTTTATTTCGTGTAAGTGAATATTCTTCCCTTGTCAAATCAGCTACAGTTTCCAGTTTAATCACCGCTTGCATGCGCTAAAGAGCCGTGATGACAAACTGGCCAAGCAAGGAACTACATTTAAATGCAGCATTAGCTGTGTTTACGATGGTATATTTCACCCCGCAATGACTTCTCCTATTTTCTTCAAGCATTTCTGAAGTATTTGCAACTCGGGTCCTAAATCTGGAAAATATTTAAGCTGCAAGCGCTTGTGTGCTTTTGTGAGGACGTGAACTCAGAGCAACAGATGGTGTGTGGTGTCTCCGTGAACCTGAAGCGGCAAATTGCAACTTCAAATCGCTTCAACACCAAGGAACTCGGCAGAGATCAGGTTGGCCAGAATGCTCAAGTGGTATGCTCTATTCCGCCAAAGCATGTGTCGTGTTGTTCAGGACGCGCTCAAGAGCAAGCCAGGTTTTTTATCAGAGCGTAGCATTCGGACCTGGCGCAGCACAGCGTAACAGAGTAATCGCTGTAATGGCGAGGAGGATGGAAATGGGGGAGGGGGCACCAAGGAAGTCAGCCTGAAGTTTTGAAGTACCCAGTACCTTATAGTTTCCAGCTCAACCTTGCCTTGGCTGTCTACTCAGAGTCAAGATGCACTTAGTGTGGTTCGGTCTAAGGAATGATTTTAATTAGATGCACAATGACTCGTGCACATTCACATGGCAGCTCTAACAGGAACTTTTAAAAGTGAAAAGCAAGATACCAAAGCGCTTTGTGTGATGCTTTCCCCGGGGGAAGAGTCACATAGGCGGCTGGGGAACAGCCAGCACATACAGCCTCTCGTTTCACGTTTGACGCCAGCCATGCGGCCAGCCAGGCAAACTCTGCCTCCCAACAGCGATGCGGCCTGCTCCCTCTGCAGTGGTAGGATTCTCCCGTTTTCAGATCCCCACAGTGACAGGCTGCGGCTCTAGCTATTCTAAAGCATCCGTTCTAATTAACCACGTCGGAAAGCAACCCCAGCAGTTTGTCAGATACAGGCATAAGCCAGTTCTTAATGTAAATATAGGGCCTTTTAAAATACTGATTGAAGTTTCCCCTGGTTATAACGGATCGAAGGACAAAAATAAAATGGAATTTATAAGAAAGTGGTACCATGGTGCGTTATAAACAACAATATGAAAGTTTACACTCCTCCCGCCTGTTTTCACAAACTCTTCCTGTCAGCTACATGTGGCGTGGCTGAGGGACGAATGCCTTTGGCTTCCAATCAGATCTAACTTTTGGAACTGTCTTTTTACGTCTGACACATAGGAAGAGACAAAACAGAGTTCGTGTTGAATGTCAGGATTCCTTTGCTTTGCTCTCAAAAAGAAATCTCAAGGTTAAGATGATCTTAAAACATGAAGTAGTTGTGTCAATAATATGCATTCCGTTCTTAGCTGGCTATTTTTGACCAGTTTGGAAGGCAAAGATGAACTGAATTGCTGGGAAACCAGCCCTACGTGCCAGAACTGGACATTTCTTTCCTTTGCTAACCGTAGGGCAACACAGCGCCTACTGTATATATGCTCTTGGACATTGGTGCTATTTTGGCCCATTTGCAAAAGGTATGTGAGTTCAAATAGCAGGCCACTGTTAGGTCGGCAGAAGTTGGAGGTATTTAATGGAACGTTCTTTTAAATGAAATGCTATTATCCCCAAAGGATTCAATTCCAATAGAAAACAGAATCCGGTACAAAACTGGAAAAGCCAAGAAGCAAACTCAGCAAACAAAATTAAACTGCAGGGTTTTTCTACGAACATCGCAGTAAGTGTGATAGAGAGACCTTTGTATAGCTACTAAACAAAGGACTTTGGGTGTCACTTACTATGCAAAGGCCCAGAATACATAGAATCTCAGTGGTGATAAGGGTGAGGTTCAAGTTTCTTGGGTAATCTCGTGCTCCTGAGATGACAATACTTTTGAAACTCTAGTTCCAGAAATTTAGACAAGAACTGTCAAATCTAAATACACCGTGATACAGTTTCAGAGATTTCCGTGGGGATTCTTAACAAAGGCTGTTCCCTGAGACCTGCAAGGGTAGTGAAACTGTCATCCTCGGAGTAGAAAAAAATAGACCATGAAACATCGATTTGGTCTCTTTACTTCTCCCCTGAAAGAAATTATTTAAAATAAAAAGATTTATCAGCACAGTCTAAACTCTTTAAATCTACCTGTTTGAAAAAAATCTCTTTTCATTTAGTGAGAGGCCAGGCACGGCGGGATGCCTTCACAAACCTCCCTCCTCACACTGCTCTTCAAAAGATGACCTCTTTAAAGGTACAGAAATGAAAATACAGTTCTTACGGTTGAAACGAACTTAGTGGAATACAGAGATAATCAGCTGCATTTTAAAGAACGCGGCTATAGTTTCTCACTTGTGGCAACGAAAACACGAAGAAGTTCAGCAAACCGAATGGAAACCTACAGCGACTGGAACCTTTAAAGAGCGCAATTCCAACTCTGTACTTTTGGAAAATGTGAAAAACAAATCTAAAATACCTCTCTATGTAAATTAGAGCTCACACCATGGTATTCAAAATTAAAATGATTTACATAATCTACTATACTTTCTGTTTTGTTAGTAATTAACCTTCCTGAGGCTGATTTTGTTCTCCTCAGTGTTTGCTTAACTAAAGTGCTTAATAAAATTTCTACAGAATATATTACCCTCTCCATAGATGAATATTATTTTGAACTACAATCTGACAAAAATCTAACTACATTTAATTATGCTTGATTAATCCAAATGTCACTGAGAGATTTATAGAACAGAGAAATATTCTGCAGGTTAAGTTCTCATACTCTTTGCGCCGGAAGCTTCCTGGATGCAGTGTTGCCGCCAATCGACCCCTCAGTTCTCTAACATTTCCAAAAACCGCACACAAAATATTCCCAACGGTCTCCACCGGAACACGGCACTGGAGCCCTGGAGCCCTGGAGCCCTGCCGCTTCCGAGAGCTGCGTGGCCGCCATCGGAGGCCGAAGTCGCTCCAGGCCGGAGGCGAAGCGGCCCTGCCGACCACAGTGTTGGAGGGAAAGGGTGCAGTGCCAGCTAGTGACCCCGCGGCCCGGGCGCACGAGGTGCAGAGGGGCGAGCTCTCTCCTGCTGCGGGCCCACAACCGTAGGGGACATTTGTTGTGTAGGGGACATTTGTTGGGACGCTTTCAGGAGTGAGGCCCTATGGTGCTTTTGTTTATATGCAAGTGAGTCCATTTAAAGGGTGACAAATTGGCCCTCCCTTAGAGAGCCACCTTGCGCCACAACACAAGTAGCGGCCCTCGTTCGGGCCACAATGACCCTGTCACTGGGATCATGGGCAATTCATGTCCCTATTTTAGAGACCGATGGAAAGGCAGAAACAAAGGTTTCTCGAGGCTTCTGTGACTAGGATACTGCTGTCATTTTATTTTCATTTTCAGGGGTGACCACAGCTAATGCCAACCTGAGGGCTTGAGAGGGAAGCCTTCTTGGACAATCCCTCTACCTCTAAAACCAGTGTGGAAATGGTAAAGAGGGTTTCTCCTTTTTTTTACGAGATTTTATTTTTAAGTCATCTCTACACCCAACGTGGGGCTTGAACTCACAACCTCGAGATCAAGAGTCGCACTCATGCTCTACCAACTGAGCCAGCCAGTTGTCTTTCCTCTTGGCGAGCTGCTATTTTAACTCTAGCGGCGTTGACCATACGTTAGAAGTGTATTTAAATCATGATTTCTAAAGTCCTAAGAAGACATCTGGAACCTGTTGTCATCGCATTTGTGTTATGAGGGAACAACAGCCCACACCATTCAATGAAAGCGGATCGTGAAAGCTGGCTCTTCCCACCTGACCAGGGTCTCTCCTGGGTCAGCCACACACGGAGACGCAACAGGCTTGGGAGCTGTGCGTACCTGGAGGGCTGCTCCGGCCCTGGGCAGGGTCCCCTGCAGGGCCCCACACAGAGCCAGACACAGAAGACGGCCCTCCAGGGCAGAGGAATGGATGCAAAGGCGACAAGAACTCCGGAATCACGAACACTTCCTCATCTAAGGTACACGCCTGTCCCTGACCAAAACAACGTTTACAGGGCTTGAAGCCCCCTAACTCGCCCCACGCCCCCCCCACCCCCCGGCTTTCTTTTTCTCCACTGTATTCATTTTCTCCACTGTATTCATCTCTCCATTGTACCAGAAACATTCCTTGTTTTGTGTCTTGTCTGTTTCCCCTACCAGAACGTGGCGTCCATGAGGAGGGATTTCCATTTGCTATGCTCCGTGCCACGTGCCCGGCACTTAGCACAGTTTCTAGCACCCCGCAGACACTCATTACCGAAATGGAAGAATAAACACGGCTTCCCTTTACACAACTCCTGTCTACCACTTTCTTTTCACTCATCCCTGATGCGTAGGCACATATTCAATTTTCCCTTTCACACCAGGACAGAAACAGGGCAAAGACCCTGACTTTAGTGGAAGGCACTGCACGGTAGAGTTTGGTCACAGAGCAAGGCTGTCGGTCACGCTCCTTGGTCATTATCCTGGGATCCAAAGGTAAGTCTGCCTAGTGGAATATGCTGGCCACGGAGGCAAGGAAGCTTCGACCCTACAAACAGCCCCAATAGAGCGCCCACCCCATCGTTCACCTGTAAACGCACTCTAGAATCATTAATTCGTGTGCCTCTGTAGTAGGCCCCAGACCTACACACCATCTCAAGGGATATTCATGAATAACAAAAATAATCCTGATGAGAACTTCACTCCCTATTTCTTCATGAACCAAATTTTAAAATGCGTTGAAATGAAAAGACAGGTAAGAAAACCCGTGTCACGATCGAGCTTTCACCAGGGTTAATACCCTCAGCAAGACAGCTGGACTAGCAACCTATTAACTGAAAACAGCTTCTGCTTCTCTTGCTAACTCTGATTATGTGCTAGTCTACCATATTTAATGAACCAATTAATAACTGTCATTGGCTGATAACTTCTTCAGTTCATTACATCGTCCCCTATTTTCAAACCAGAAGGTACTGATATCTCTAATCAATGGAACAGGAACCTGAGTTAAAAGTTATCTTTCCACATAGAACAATAAACAAAAATCCTGTATTGATTAAGTTATTAATGGTCCTTTCCTGCTAGCAATATTGGGTCCTTCTGTTTACTTTCATACACATTATGACCATGAAGGACATTATCTTCAAAGTCAATGTTTAAGCACCTGGACCACTGGGAAAGATGGCAGAGTAAACACATGTTTATATCAGGGCTCCTGCCCCTCAACACACACATCCAAAGACTGAAAAAGAAGCTGGCCATTATGAAACTAATAAAAGCCACCACCCCATACCAAGGACTCCAGGGGGAGTATCTGACAGATACAACAAAGTTGGAGACTAATCAAAGGAGGGTTCTCGCATTTGTCAAGCAGACCACAGTTGCTGGGCAGTTCAGGAGAGGTTTCTAAAGGACTCTACCGCTCGTTTCTTAATTTGGAGAAACAAGGGACAGCGGCAGTCAGGAAGCTGAGCGCGCACCGCACGGGCACGTTTCCACCAGCAAACCTGGGAGGGGAGAGGGAGATGGCAGGTGCCCCATTTGTGGGTGGGGGACAGAAATAAGAACTCGGGAGCCAACCACACACATGCTGACTACAGACAGTCCGGCAGAGCAGAAGTACGAACCCACCACACTCCTGCTAGGGCGACACCTGGTGGAAATAGGGAAGCTCAAAGGGAATTCCTTTCCCCCGGCTGGGCAGGGGATTAGCAGCGTCCACGGAAGGCACTTGGAGACAAAATGTCCCAAGGAGGCTTTGCTTAACTCCTTCTTCCCCCATATCCAACTAGCAGACTGAAAAACACGAACCGCCTCCACCATTACAACCCATCAACATCTAGTGCGAAGGTGACCATTCAAACACATCTCGCTTGAGAAAAGAGGAGTCGAGGAGGATTTCTCCACACTCTTCTTGGGCAGCCAGAACTGGTCCCATGCCAAGACAAATAATAAGCAGAGACACCCATCACGATACCTGTGAAACAATAAAAGAGCCAAACAACCCAGAAGAAAGGAAGGAACCACACAACAGATAAGTACACTCTGGAAACAGAATGACTTCAGAAACCACGAAAATTGTAGACAACACAGTTCAGCCTTCCAAGAAATGAAACCAGGAGTCAGAGAGGACAACATAATGAAAAAAAAAAAAAGCTGACAGAGCTAAGAAACAGATAAAAAAAAAAAAGAAAGCATAACAGAAGTGAAACTCACGTTGCGCGCAGCAACGCCTCTCGTCAATGCCACAGAAGATGAAGGATCAGACCCGAGGTGAAAAATATCACAGCATCAAGAAAGACAAGGGGATGAAAGCGGTCAAAGGAAAGATAAATGTGGAGGACAGATAACACAGAACCAATAGAGGGGCAAATTATTAAAGAGAACAAATACACTGCTAAGACATGTCGTAAGGCCCAATGACAATGTCTAACACTCATCACGGACCAGAAAAAGCCAACAGACAACGGTCAATTCTGAGATTCGAATCCAGTCATGGATTTCAAGGATACACAAGAAATCACAAGTGCCCGGGACAAACAAGTAGGCCATCTGCAAAAGGCGAAAAAAAATCTGTCTGGACTCAGGCCTCTCAGCACCACCAGAAACCAGAAGATAATAAAGCAACGTGTCTAAAGAACTGAGGGAAAAAGGATGTGATCCAAGAATCTCAGAGCCACGCAAATTACTGTTCAGAAGGAATGGCAACAGAAACATATTGGTAAATATGCAAGAAAATCCAACCAAAGCTGTAATCCAGTCCACTAAAAGATAAAAGCATCGAGTACCGGATGTGGAGTCTTTGTATGAGAGGGCTGGCAGTGAGCACTGAGTTAACTGAAACATGGAATTAAGTCTAAATAACTCTAATAATTACCTGCAGCTACACACTCTGAGTTGCCTGTCTTTCGAGGTAAAAGCTGCCAAGTCCATTCGATGATCTCCTCTAACTAACGATGCCAAAATGAAAACACACAAAAGAAAACCTCTCTTGAATGGAATTCTCTGGCACTATAGAAAAATTTTGGTTCGTATCCTGCCCTCGAGTGTTAATATACCCGAGAAATTCCTCAAAAGAGATCATGCTAGTGACCTGGTGCACTGTGGAAAGCACTGGGAACGAGACCGAGCTGCTCACTTTGGTTCTTGCACTCGCCTGGAAACACCAGTGAACTGCTTTGGAATGCGCATGAAAAACAGAGGGGATGCTCGAAACGTCCGCCTCGCGGCACTCTAAGGGTCAAATGGGAGCCTTTCTGTGACGGTTCTTTGGAATCGATAAGCAAGGCTGTGACACTGTCTCACTTGATTGGATGGAAAAATCCACTATATTAAAGAGCCAAAATCAGACACTCAGAGACAGAAAAAGCAACAGACGGCTCCGGTGGAGCCATCCCTTCTTCTTTCATTTCTCTCCATTTTATTTTTTTTTAAGTTTATTTATTTTGAGAGAGTGCACACGCACAGGAGGAGGGGCACAGAGACAGAGACAGAGACAGAGGGAGGGAGAGACTACCAGGCAGGGACCCTGGTGTCTGCACAGAGCCCAATGTGGGGCTTGAACTGAGGAACCATGAGATCATGACCTGAGCTGAACTCGGTCGCTTAACCGACCGAGCCACCCAGGCACCTCTCATTTCTCTACCTCTTAAAGTCATTGTTCTCAGGCCTGTAGAAAGGAGATTCAGTCCTTCCACAGCTCCTGACCTGAATTGTTTCTCATTGGAAACAAAAATAGTTTAAGAACATGGAAAGATGCTGCCCGCCACCCAAGGCAAATGTCAGTTTTCATTCAATGATTCAACTAATATTTATTAAGCACCTATGATGTGCCAGGAACTATTCCAAATAGCAGACATAGTCCCCAAATACTAAAAACTGAGGACATGAGAGGGAAAGAGGG
Organism: Prionailurus bengalensis; assembly: GCF_016509475.1. NCBI lineage: Eukaryota > Metazoa > Chordata > Mammalia > Carnivora > Felidae > Prionailurus > Prionailurus bengalensis. Next base: position 20,738,613 of record NC_057361.1, on the reverse strand, counting down.
AATGGGAGTACTAAATGAATTCAGCTTAAAAGGGGTCTATGTCTATTTATTTTACAACCTGTATGTGGCAATTTGACCATTTGCTTCGACAAACCGAGCACACAGTCAGAGGCAGGCACCCATGTTCAGATTCAGAGAGCCGCGTACGGCCAACAAGAAGGATAAATGAATGCTGGGGCCACTCAGCCGTGAGAATGCAAGATGTTCCTGCAACTCTTCTTATGGCTGCTGCTCTGGAGCAAAGGTCAATTCTTAATGCAGAAGGCAGACAGGAGAGGCAAGACTACAGGAGCCAGCTGGATAGGCAAGTGCATCAGAAAGGACTACCAATCGTGTCACTAAAACACAAAAAGAGATCTTTACTTTTGAAAAAGACCTATAAAGGGGAGAACGCGACAGGATTTTTCCAAACCTTATTCTCCTTCTTGCACCCTTACAGGGAGCTGGTGAGGGCAGAACAATGTCCACAAGCACACAGCAAAACGCTGCCAGGACAAGGCAGGAGGGACCACTCCTCGGTCCGTGGCCTCCGCCCCCGCTGCGGAACAGCAGATGTGAAAGTATAAAGGGGCATGGTTAGAAATGGAGGCCCGGGAAGATGACGGTCTACCACCTAATGTTTGTAAGACAGTCGGAGACTTGAAATGGAAAGGGCCCCTATTTTTACATCTGTGACACAAGGAAAAGATCACACGGAATGGCCCCATCCCCAAGACACGGACTCGGTCCTCAAACCCGCAGGCCTCCATCTGGACCATCCTGTCCCGCCTCTCTCAGAAGCACGTCTGTCTTTTTCTTATCTAGTGGATTATGGGAGTTCCCTGATGAGACCTTCGTACGGGTGGATGAGGGATCTTTCCAAGGGGAACTACCACGAGCTCAGGTAACATAATGAAATTCAAGAAAATCAGGCTCGGTGCAGCGAAGAGAAAGGGCTGCCGCGTGCAGCTGCTCAGGGCCCGACCCCCCCCCTCCCGGGGCGACCCCCACAGAGGCCACAGCGAGGGCACCTGCACGGACGCCACCGTGGCACCAAAGGACTTTGTACTGTGTACTTTAGAAGCTACAACTTTTCCATCAGTGAACTCCATGCTTAAAAATTGGATGGGAGCATGGATATGGGCGTCACAAGAAGGCAGAAGCCAAAGCACAAGACAGGAGAAATCACGGTGGAGAGAAACACCGTGTGGAGCCGTATGAAGCGAGGCCTTGATGTGGGCTGTGGGAAGGCTCCCGTTGCTGAGGGTACATACAACCTGACCTCCCTCTCCTCGGCCCGAGTGCTCTGCCCGGTCCAGCTTTCAGCAATAAGGAAAGGAGTATGAAAATCAGATCGACAGTTCTAAAAATGGCTACCATTCACGAAAATGAAAATTATGAAGACCTAGGGCATTTTTCAAAATAAATGAGAAAGAACTTTTGCCTTTGACAGCCTATTTTATAACTAGTAAAGTGCATCACACAGGGACCTCCAATTCCTTAGAAAACTACAAAGGAATCTGATAATGAGACTGGCAAAATTTTTACAGAGCATAAAAACTCCACTTCCCGCTCTTTACAAATCTGACAAGGACCAGAAGGTAGTTTTTCACTTAAGATCTTTGAAACCAAGCAGTTAAGTGAAAAATTCCAAGACACCTTTTGGAATGCTTTAATTGACAGAAGGGAAGTACACAAATGAATTTTAAAATAAAATCAATGCATCGGAGAGTAAGATCTAATGTGAAAGGAGCCACACCTCACTCAGATCAGATGGAAGAAGGCCAAAGTCAAAATCACAGAGTGAGGAAGGACGCAAATGCGAGACGAAGGGCCCTGGGACTGAACTATCAAGACACGCTCTGCTGATGTCTCCAACTTCCAGATTACCCAGGCCTTAGTCGGTGGTTTGGAAAAACATGGTATTTGGTCACAAAGAGCAACAGTAGAGACCGGCTGCATCTGGAATGAGGAAGGAGCTTAGAATCCTGGGGACAAAGTACACACTCGACTCTATGACAATGAGGAGGGAGGTATGAGGACACCAGAGCGCTGACGAGGCTTTGCGCTCTCTCGTGACAGGCGCCAACCAAATCACAGCAACATACTATGAAAAATTGCTCAAGGTGCTACTTTAGTGAAGATATGGAGCAGCTACAGAAGGTTTCTCTGGAAAAGGTCCAGCTCATGTAGAGAAAATAAGACATTCAAGCACTGTAGTGACTATGTGCTTTGCTCAAAGTTGGTGGAGGAAAAGAGTTCTCTCCGGTTGACTTGCAGAAGACGATCTTTCTTCACAGAGAGGACAGATGCATTCCGTTCTCTACAAAGTTCTATTGGTCTTGATCTTGTCCCTACAAAGAAAACAACAGGAATATCCACGATCAGTTTGAGTATAATGTTCTCTATTTAACGAAGATTGACTCCGAGCATTTAGTGGCGGTGGCAATTCAAAAACCTTTGCCTTATCTCAGAATTACTCTCAGAGTTGGTACAGAAAAAGAATGACCATTTAATTACTTACACATATTTTAAAACAGTTCTTTACTCTCAGTTAAAAACCTGATTAGAAATGATGAATGAGCGCTAACGGGTATAGGGTTTCTTTGTGAGGGCAAAAATGTTCTAAGATTAGTAGTGAGGGTTGCACACTTTGAATACAGGAAAACTGTACACCCTCTTAAAGAGGGTGAATTTTATGGGGTGTGTGAATTATATCTGAGTGCAGCTCTAATTAAAAATCTGATTAGAGGTGGCTGGGATGCTCAGTGAGTTAAATGTCCGACTCTTGATTTCAGCTCAGGTCGTGATCCCACAGTTTGTGGGATCGAGCCCCGTGTCGGGCTCTGCACGGACGGCACAGCCTGCTTGGGATTCTCTTCTCTCTCTGCCCCTCTCCCGCTCCCACGCACCCTCTCAAAATAAATAAATAAACATTAAAAAAATAAAAATAAAACATTCTACTCTTTTTAAAAAATCTGATTAGATCAGATGAACACCGGGTGACGTGTGGAAGAACCGAATCACTGTACTGTTCACCCAAAACTAATATTATGCTGCATGTTGACTAAACGGGATTAAAATAAAAACTTAAAAAGCCAAAAAAAGAAAAACCTGATTACAGAATAAATTTTCGATAAATTTCTCACTCACCTAGTGAATTCACCTACCTATACTAAATAATTTCCCAAGATCGCCACCAGTCATCCTATTTGTAAAATTTAACAATTTGAATCATCAGGCTAACCATTTTCCAATTTTAAATACTGCTTTCTGCTAAAACTTGTTTGTCTGATAATGTATTAGAAACTAAGACATACTTAATTATTATACAACCTGATAGAATACAGAGTTTTAAAACTGCATTTAAAAAATAATCAATTAAAGCCATCTTTTTCCACTCCAAATGGACCATATTATTTGTAAAGACTGCTTGGGAGGGTGCCTGGGTGGATCAGTCAGTTAAGTGTCTGACTCTTGGTTTCAGCTCAGGTCATGATCTCATAGTTCATGGTTTGAGCCCCACGTTGGGCTGCATGCTACCAGCACGGAGATTCTTTCTCTGCTTGGGATTCTTCCTCTCTCCCTCTCTCTGCCCCTCCCTGCTCGCACTCTCTCTCTCAAAATAAACTTTTTTAAAAACCTGCTTCTGGACTACCCAAATAACTCCCCCTATCAGAGCAATAGCTTGCATTAATTGGTCAACAGTGATGCCCAACATGTTACTTGACTGCATAGAGACTGAAAATGAAATCAAGGGAAATTGATCCAGTTGTTACAAGCTGAATGAGCTGAATCCTGGTCAGGGATGGTATGTGTATGTATGTGTGAATACCCATGTGTATACCTGCACTCACGTGCACAAACCAAACTCCTCTAAATTTCATCTCTGAGATGAATGACTGGTCCATCAATCCTGTACAGAGGTCCATCACAATGCTTCCACGGGACAAAAATCAGTAAAGATACCCTTTATATCGTTCATCAGAAAAGACCAACGCTACTATAACTGAACAAAACCACGAAGCTTTATTGACTGTGTTTGCATACAGATACCTTTCTGGTGCGTGTTAAGAATCAAGGTTTTCAGGGTTAAGAAGAAATATACACAATTAACATACATTAGGGTGAAACGTTGCAATGTTAAAATCGAATTGAAAGTATCAACGTGAACTTATGATTTAATAGTTCTGTCCAGAAAAGAGAACTAGAAAAGGAATCATATACACCCCTAACTTCCAGATTAGGGTCTCTAATACCCGTTAAAAGCAAATGGGGCTCCTTGAGGGAAATGCTGATTCTAGGATGGAGGCAGGGAAGGTATAAGATGACACCACTTTGTCATCTTGGGCCAGAAAAAGTTTTCAAAGATACGTGGGGTTTTAGCCAAGGAACACAGAGGATCTTACCGGTGGCCAAAGGTGTGCCAGTTTAAGCTTCAAAAAGATGGCTGCTATGTGCAGTAACATGGGTGAACCTCACAGAAATCCAGACACAGAAAGAGTACACACTACATGTTCCTTTTGTTTTACGTTTAAGAAATGACAGAGTCAGAGTAATGGTTACACGGTGGGGACAGCAGAGGGAAAAGACTCTGATTAGAAAGGGGCCATTTCAGGTGCTAGAAATACCGATGTAAAATCGTGTCAAGCTATAAACCTAAGATGTGTGCACTTTATATATGTGTGTGTATGTATGTTAAGTTCTGAATGAAACATATAGAAGAAAAGTCTATCCTATCCACAATAATACTCAAAAAGGAGAAAGCCAGAAAATCATTTGTCACCGTTTAAGGTGGATTTTAACTCAACTTCTAGCCTTGAAAATTGGTAGGGAAAGATTTAAATTCTTATCCTGCCTTTCCAGGAGGAACTGTACTTCCAGAGATACCTGAATGGCCTGCGTTGACAAGGAGGAACTTTAGAGGAGAATGTCCGCTAATAACTGTCAAAGGAATGATATCAAAAATAACTCATCATCTTATAAACATTAATGAAGTTACTGATTCAGGCCAAAATTACCAACTGGTGTTAAAAACCACTAGGTGATGGTTGCCCAGGGCCAAAGTAACACCACACAGAGGACTTTCTAGTTGAGAAGGTAAAAACGCCTCTACCATGGAGGGCCCAGACAGCCAGCATCTGCAACATGGTCAATGTTAACATCACTAATGGTGGATCAGTCACAGATCACGGGCATCATAGTGTAATTCTGGGGTTTTCTGTCTTACTTATTTAAGTAATCTCTACACTTCGATGTGGGCCTTGAACTCACAACCCCAAGATCAAGAGTCACAGGCTCTTCTGACTGAGCCAGGCAGGCATCCCCTCATAATGTAATTCTGAAACAGTGCTTATGAGGGACTCCAGCAAAAAATGCTCTGTTGAGGGGCCACCTGGGCAGCTCAGTCGGTTAAGCGTCCAACTTCAGCTCAGGTCATGATCTTGCGGTTTTTGAGTTCAAGCCCCATGTTGGGCTGTGTGCTGACAGTTTGGAGCCTGGAGCCTACTTCAGATTCTGTGTCTCCCTCTCCGTCTGCCCCTCTCCCACTCGCACTCTCTCTCGAAACATTAAAAAAATTTTTTTTAATGCTCTGGTCAATCTTTAGATGAATTTGCACTTTATAGGAAATACAGAGAGTGGGGAAAAAGCCAAATGACATTTCAAAGAAGAAACCAATCAAATGAAGGTGGGTATTTTTGCAGGACAAGTAGCAGCAACAACAAAAAAGCTGTCCTAGATTAAAAACAACTTGAGATTTGCTTGAATTTGTTACACAGTCCTGGAATTGATCCAGGCTTAGACACTTCATGGAAATTTTCAAGATGAAAATCTATTGATGTGGAAAGGTGGAAATGGTTAAATGAAATGAAAGCAGATCATAAAACAGTATAAATAATTAAATCTCATTTGGGGAAAATACATATACAGTAACACCTTGGTTTGTGAGCATAATCCTTTCGGGAAACATGCTTATAATGCAAAGCACTCGTATATCAAAGCGAATTTCAAGAACCATTGGCTCAGTTGTGATCATGTTACGTTAGGCACCACATACTACTCGTATTGCAAGTTAAAATATATTAGAAATGTTTGCTCGTCCTGTGGAACACTTGCAGAGCAAGTAACTCGCTCGATAAGGTTTTCCTGTATATACAAAGAGCAAAGTATCTGGAAGGACACACAAAGTTGTAAGAGACGTTATCTTGGAGTTGTGAGCAGACAGTGGTTTCTCTTTTTTTTTTTTTTTTTTTTTTTTTTTTTTTTTTTTTTTTTGCTTACTTACATTTTCTAAGGTTTTTTTTTTATAATGCACGCACACTGCTTTCTATTCTATTAATAAAAGGTTATTTTAAATAAACAGAGCCCTTACTGTTGCTAGCCTAGTGGGAGCTTGACAGTAATCAGAAGAAAAAAAACTGGAAACCAAAGATTGGATTATTGCCCTTATTACCATAAAGTAGTGAAAGCTGTTATTCTGTGATTTTTTTTCCTCTTTTTAATTTTTTCATTTTTTAATTGTGGTAAATGATCCGTAAAATTGGCTATCTGGTAAGATGGTAAGAAATGGTTATTTTTAAGAGCACAGTTCAGGGGCATTAAGCACGTTCGGAGTTCTGTGCAACTGTGACCACCCTCCATCTCCAGAACATTGTCATCTTCCCAACAGAAACTCTGTCGCCATTAAACAATGACTCCTCATTCCCCCTGCCCTTGGCAATCGCCATTCTACCTTCTGTCTCTATAAATCTGACTTTTCTAGGTATCTCAGTGTAAGTGGAATCATACAGTATGCGTCCTTTTCCGTTGTATGGATAAACCACATTTTGTTTATTTTGACTGATAATTTTATTTTTTTTCAGATTCAACCCACCCACAGACTTTCTCTAAACACTCTCCTGTCAGTCTTCATAGATGATGACAAACTGCAGAATTTACTTTTTAAAAATCCAATCTATGGCAGGATAAACCTTGCTCACTGCTATTAATACCCCCACAGCGCAAGAACTTCTAGAACATGGGCACCTCTATCGGAATGGCTACTCTGGCAACCCAGTTCATGCTGTCCTTCCTGTCTGGTGTGAAAAAGCTGCTCCAACCTTTCTTTTCTTTAAAAAAAAAAATTTAATGCTTATTTATTTTGAGACAGAGACAGAGCATGAGTGGGGAAGGGGCAGAGAGAGGGAGACACAGAATCCTTAGCAGGCTCCAGGCTCCGAGCTGTCAGCACAGAGCCCGACACCGGGCTCGAATCTACTATGAGATCGTGACCTGAGCCAAAGTTGGACCCTTAACTGACTGAGCCACCCAGGTGCCCCCAACCTTTCTTTCTTTAGAGATGACTGTGCTTTTCCAGTGAAAAAACCACGGGGAAGATTTGGCTAAAGGTATCATCGGGCTGGTACATTCTGGGGAAAAATCAGATACTTTATAATAGAAACTAAAGTATGAAATTACTGTTTCGCCTTATATTTTGAAGCATCCCGAGGTTCTCTGCTGGGATTGCTCCAGTCATCAGCTTCCGGTGTGGTCTTGTAGTGACGCCAGGCAGACTTATTAAAAACTGGAAGTCTCTCAAATGATTCACTTGAAAGTGCCTAACAGAAAGACAAAAACAGACACCAAAGGTCCACATGTCATTTTTCTCACATGAGATACTGAAGTTTTACTATTTACAACATTAGAAACCCTGATGCGTACTTTTGGAATTACATTAAAATTACATTTCGATAGTGGACATAGATTGGCCAGGATTAAATTAAAGCTTTTTTAAAGGAATAAAAACATTCACTCATTCAAAACCAGTACCAAAGTACACGTAACCAGAACACAAAGTATTTTATTCAGTTAATACTGCTTTGAAATACTCAGGCGCCTTGACTATACAGTCTCTAGGCTGAGCGCTGTTGTTCACAGGCTGACTGCTCCCCAGAGGGCCCACACAAAACTGAAGTTTCATACATACTAAATTTATACACATAAGCACATAAGGTGATGCCAAATATCACATCATTTAGATGCAGTGGCACATAAGATACACACTCCAAATCCCTGGTTAGGTTATGGTATATAACACATCACGTATAACATATAACACACTGCGCATACGCAGCTGTGAAAAAGAATGACCATCTCTATATGCAGGGATGTAGCAGATCTCCAAGATATACAGGAAAACTTAAACAAAAGAGCAAAATGTGGAAATAATCAGTGTGGGAAAAAATTATTTCCCCCCATATGTTTATCAATGCAGAATCAACTCCAGGAGGCTCCATGAGAAACTGGTACCATGGTTACCTCTGGGAAAGAGACCTGGGTGGCTCAGAGCCAGTGGCGGGAAAGACTTACTTTTCCCTTTGGTAGCTTCTAAATTCTGTACTACGTGCCTGTATTACCTATTCAAAAAAATACTTCAAGTGTTCTAGAGTTTAGAAATAAATAAAAGTCTGATGCTACCAATGAATGAGAACACCTGTGTTACAGAAGCTTTGTTATTAGATCAGCCTTTTATATCACCATACCATGATTACTGAATTCTTGTAACTTTGGAAAAGCCAGTGAGTTTTAAAGCAAGAGACTCAAAGACTTCAGTTTAGGAAAATCTATCTCCTTTTACATTAGTCTTTTCAACGGTTATGCGATTTTAAAAGAAATCACAACTAAGAATCTTAGTCTTAAAAATCAGTATTTATGTGTTTACATGTCCGTATTTCGTATTTTGCTACACCTGAGCAGAAAATCAAGGACAGGACATACCTTGGTTTTCCCATAAAACTAAAGTAAATCTGAACTGAACATAAGACATGCTGTAGTGCTGTTCTCCATTAGATGTAAGAACTTAAAGCTTTAAAACGTAAAGATGCCTTCATATAACTAATGAAACGCAGTACCTTCAGGTAAATGACAGCGTCAGTACCGACCCCTTCCATGGAATAGAGTTTCAGATCTCCCTGAAAATATCTGGCGTAAAGACGAGAAATTGGCAAGCCATAACCAAATCCAGCCTACGGAGAAAAGAAAATCCATACAGTGAGACAGGTACAAATGCGAACCCATTCGGTATGAGGACTCTTTGGAAGATTAAAAGAAATACTTAATTCAGTTTTAATGCAAATAAATTACAGACCCAACCTTTAATGTATATGCTCATTTATGGCAAATAATCTATTTTCACCCTACAAAAACATTTCTCTTATGTTTGGAAAATATTAGAAATACTTCAATTTTTGACTGCTTTTTTTTTAGTGTCTTAAAGCAAATTGGTAGCATGTTTTTAAATTTTAGAGATGGGGAAGAGGGGCAGAGAGAGAGAGAGAGAGAATCTCAAGCAGGCTCTACACTCAGCATGGAGCCCAACACAGGGCTCGATCCCACAATCCTGGGATCATGACCCGAGCCGAAATCAAGAGTTGGTGACTCAACTGGCTGAACCACGCAGGCGCCCCAAATTGTTAGCATTTTTAAAGCAAATCCCAAATCAAATGGGAGTTGAACTGGTAACAAAACTAAACCACGTCACCCTTAAGTTTCATTATCACAATTTCTTGCTCTTTGGAGTGAAAATTAAATTGGCACAGGAGTTCATATTGACCAGTACCCAGGCTAACACACCGAAACGAAAATTTCCCGAGTCTACCTCCTAAGGTTCTGTGAATGGTAAAGTATTTTGATATACGGCAGATCAACATGTGTTTAGAGACGAGAAAACAATTCCAGTACTGTCCCATATCTTTACGTCATAGAACCTTGAATGTAACGGCTTGTTGGGGAAAAAAAATTTCAGATACCGACAAGGACATTAAGAACAATGGAGACTGGGGCGCCTGGGTGGCGCAGTCGGTTAAGCGTCCGACTTCAGCCAGGTCACGATCTCGCGGTCCATGGGTTCGAGCCCCGCGTCAGGCTCTGGGCTGATGGCTCAGAGCCTGGAGCCTGTTTCCGATTCTGTGTCTCCCTCTCTCTCTGCCCCTCCCCCGTTCATGCTCTGTCTCTCTCTGTCCCAAAAATAAATAAACGTTGAAAAAAAGAACAATGGAGACTAATTTCAGTAACTGTGGAGTGGAGGGGCAGATTCAGTGCCCCAAGCTTTGGCCCCTCGGATGAAATCCCGTGGCATGGCTACTGGGGGAGGCAGTGGGGTAATGCGCTCCTAGAGCAGCACGTGCCCTGGCTTTGGGCTCAGACAGACCTAAGTGGAAATTCACTCCGAGCAGTTTACTCAACCTGAGATTGTTTTCTCACCTGAAAATGTAATAAAAAACTTGCCTCAGAGCTGCTATGAGGACTAGACTGTAAGTGTCAAGTCTTGACACAGTGCCTGAAACTAAGCCCAAGTACACACAGTGAAGCTGCTGTCACACTGCAGAGCAGCAACTTTACCAGGTAACGTGGAATTCTACCATTTTTAAACATCTTTCTTAGATTCCTTCCTCAGGGCAGGGCCCGACTCAAAGGGGCGCATATGACAGAGCGTACTGTCATTTAAGGGCTTTAGTACTGGCAGGGGCGCCTGGATGGCTCAGTCGCTTCAGCAGCTGACTCCTGATTTTGGCTCAGGTCATGATCTCAGGGTCATGAGATCAAGCTCCACATTGGGCTTCGTGCTGAGTGTAAAGCCTGCTTAAGATTCTTTCTCTCCCCCTTCCCTGACTCTGCCCCTTCCCTGCGTGTGTGCGCGCGCACGCACGCGCGCGCACACACACACACACACACACACACACACACACACTCTCTCTCTCTCTCTCTCTCTCTCTCTCTCACACACACACAAAAGTTTTTTAAAAAAAAGGTGGGGGCTTTAGTACTGGCAGGATATTAAGGTACTGAGGACAAGAGGGTGACTGATGTCACCACAGTAAAGAAACCAGCATACTCCAGGAAGAGGCCAAGGAAGTCTGCCTCCCACATTTCCAGCAAGGCCCGGAGGCTGATACCGGGTCCCCCAGGGAACGATGGAGAACATGAGCGTGAGGAGACAGGTAGGCCCTGAGGATGCAGAGGAGGGGTGTCTAACTTGGATTTGGTGAGGTTCACCAACGTTGTCCCAGGGTGTCAAAGGATCAATAGGAGTGGGGTAGGAGGACCTTTCCACAAAAGAAATGCATGTGTCAAGGCACAGAGCTGTAACGTGGTAAGGTGCTCAGCGAGTAAAGTGTTTTCTAGAAGTACATATCCACATGCCCACTTTAAAGCTGAAGATAGTTTATGACTGGGAGAGATGCTAGTGGAAGCGTTTCTTCAAAGGAGAGGCCACATGGTGCCCTGCGGGTAATGCACACGTGGCCGGTGCCAGCCTTGCCGTAATGAGCACAACCACCTTGGGCGAGGCACTAGCCTTATTTTCTCATCTTTAATAAAAGGGGAGGTTAGAGCAACAGTATTTGAAGTTCTATGTCAATTGTTCAGTTTCATTTTTAAAAAAACTATGACAGAACAGCTATCCTCAAGATGCTATTTGAGGATATAGACGACCCATATTCCTTTTAAACAACCGGGGAAGCCTCCAGATTTGCTTGTAGTGTTTTTTTTTTTTCTTTTGACATTCCTTTCAGTAGGGACCAGAGGCTGGCGAAGACAATGCCTTTCAAAATTGTTTTTTTCATGAATTTTCTTGACTCCTATAAAAATGACTTCCTGTTTTCAACATGCTGAGTTAACAAACTCTGTCTCGAATAAATGATACAAAGTGTTGGATTTTATTCATACACATAAAATATAATCTTATGTGCTTATCAGGTCGGACTTGAAAATGAAACTTAATTTGTGCCCTCAACCATTTTGCAGACTGATAGATATGTTGCTGTGTTTAATGACAAAGGGTTCAATTGTTGTTTGTCAATTAGAAACACTCAGCAGGGGAACAAAGTGTGGCCCGAGCAGGATCTAAATGCTGCCATGGTAACTTGGGGCTTTTCTCACTGCCTCAGTAGGACTGAGACAGAAAGGGCTCTGAAAATGCATACGCCACCTATATGTTTCCTGCTTATGTTGTTTAATATAAAAAACATAATGTGTTCATAATTTAACATTCTAATTATATAAACAAATGTGGTGGGGGAGGCTACAAAGCCCTGGGCGATCTGGGTCTCCACAGTATGCAGCACCCCGGGGTCCGGAGCACGAGGCAGCCAAACACACTCTAAGGCAACTTTGCCCGCCTGCTATTAACCTTCCGCTCTCACCGAGGGTAGCCCCAGGTGGTAAATGGGGCCTGGCAGCAGTCTTAACCAAAGGGAAATGCTGTTTGCCTCTATCAGGAAGTGAGGTACTCAGCTCTGAGAGTTGTTAAGACACAATTAGAGAAGAAATCTAGGTCCAAAGGATTCACAAAGATAGTAGTGGCGGGATAAAACGCCCCCTCCTCCAAATCACGTGGGAAACATTCGAATTCAAAGAGGCGTATTTAACCAGCCAGGGAGAAGTCTAGCCCATTCCCTTGGGAGTCCCTCCTCGTGTTCATGGCCTTTCCTGAAGCAGCAGTTTGAGATGCTTACCAGAGGGGCAGCTCTTGTAGGCTCCAGGCTAGGTCTAGGAGCAGTTGAATACATGTAGTTAAAAAGACGGTCTATTTTTCGAAGTGGGACGCCACCGCCTAGGTCACTTATCTGTAACGTACAAAATGTTTAAGAACAAATCAATCCATTCTTAGTACAAGGCAAGAAGTTCATTAAAGTACCTACCAGATAACTCTAAACTGTACGAGGGCTTTGAACCCCCAGTGAAATACGGTTCTCTCATCTAAACCTAAAACAAAGAGGGCAGGGAAACACAATAGGACCCGACAGGCTCGGGGCTGAGGTCTTGTTCAGCTCCCTGAAAAATGGGGTTCTGATAAGTTTAAATGAGGTAACAAGCGAAAGATCGAATGTGGTACACACATCGTCATGACATCCATTGTCAGTTTTCTTCTCTTCCCTCTGATGCCGCAATGTCTAGGTACTATTCAATTAACTAGACAAAGTATCTGTGCAAATAAAGCAGTCACCTTAATGGATAGGTCTTCTTTCCCCAGAGTAACAAGGGTTTTAACAGACGGGTAGGCTTCTTTCCTGTCTTCATAGAGTTCGACTGTCGCCCTCATTGAGTTCTGAAATAGTAAGACCGTTTTTTTTAAGCATACCGCTGACTCACAAACCATGACTTAAAAACAGAAACTAGCAGAGGATTGCTTATTGCACAACACCACTTTTGTGGAGCAGACAGATATTAGTTGGTTTTATACACCGTTTTTTTTTTTCCTCTAAAGAACTTAGCTAAATGTGTGTTTGGATCAAGGAAAATTTTTCCGATGCTTTATTTTGATTTTCATCTAGTTTCCTTCCCATCCATCACACTAAATATTTTTTTCCTTTTCTTCCTTTTTTCTTCTTGCTTTCACTTTAGGGTATTTAAATTATTCAGCTCTTAACCAAGAGGGATGTTTTTATCACATGTAACGAGGCTACAGAGGCGCACTGATGCACTTTAAATCCTATTTATCAGTCTGCATTTACAGAGCACCTTTCCTCTAAAGAAGGCGGAAAACCTGAGAGTATTCATGTTTCCCACAAAAATTAATCATTTGGCTGAGGAAAAAAAAAAAGGCAATGTCAGTTAAAACGAAATTCTGAAAAAGCCACAGCTGTTGAAGAGAAAGTTCACAATTGAATGCCCATCTCAACCTTAAAATGTTACATCAGTAACATTATAATTTTGGGAAGCAAATCAGCATAACTGATTTTTCAGGTGTTCAATTTAGGGTTTTACACATTGGAAGAAATGAAATTTTAGCTTAAATACCTTGTGCCTATAATACTGCTCTTATAAATGCCATGAGCTACTGATTGACAAAAGCAACAGCTTAAGCTGCAGAGTCTAAAGAGGTTTTGTTCTTTTGTTTTTTGGTGTTTCTTTTGGTCCAGTCCTCCCCCATATTTCCCCTCTGCTTCCATCAGATCTTCTGAATGGACTCAAATGTGTAAAAGGGTTACGGTATCACCCAATACTAAAACAAATGCTAATGCACAAACATGGTTAATGTTTACAAACACAGATATGCAAAAACACGTATTTATTTTGATCTGGCTACCATCAATAAAGCCTCTACCAGGTTTGGAAACTAAAATGCATCTCTCATCTCATAAGTGAAGAAAAAACAGGATGGATTTTACATAAAATCACTAAGGTACAATTAAGCTTCAAAATCAATATGTACTAATATTCACGAAAACTATACTGTACACAGCAATTTTTCATCTCACAGTGTACAAATTATAAAACCCACAGGGTATCAGAAATAGAATTTTTAAAATGGTTATGCAAAACCTTTTCTTATGCTAATCTAATGAATCCATTATGCCTTGAATCAAAGTAATTTAAAATGAAGACTTTTTTCCATGTTTTTAAATTCCACTTACCTTGAACAACTCAAACAGCATGTGAAACAGATGAGAGGGCACATAAACTACCTGAATAGGTTTGTCTGGAGCTTTGGCTGAAAACAGAGACAAAACCATCAATGAGTAAGGACCAAAACTACAAGAAAGCCAAGAAAGCCGCTGGTATTCTATTTCTCAAGTACATAAAAAAGAACTCTACACAAAAGGCTAATTTAGGTTCCCACCTCCAGAGGTAGGGCTGAGCAAAAACATATGCTTGGAAGACCAACCAATTTGGGGAGAAATCCTGTTCCCTCACTTACCAGCTATGTGACCTTGGGCAGATTATTCAATTTCTCTGAAACTGGAGCAAGACTGGAATATTATCACCTATGTCATAATATTCTGAGTTTTATTGAAGTCATCTAAATATTTCTCAGTTTTTTTTTTTCAAATTCGGGGACATCACCCCCACTGGTGACCCCAGTGGTGATCAGGAGGGATGTGAAGCCACAGCAGAAAAGGGGCACATCTTCTTGGCTAACTGGACAAAACAGCAATGTTAAATCCTGTTCGGTTTCAACAAACAAGGCACATTATGGAGTAGCATTTAAGGTTCACGTAACTTTTCTACTAGTAGCTAGCAGATAAACTCCCACCCCTTCCCTGAGAGACCCCCAGTCTTTTCTCCTTGCATTAAGGATCTCTGGAGGAAAATACGAGAAATACTGAATCCCATGTCAGGCACCAAGAACAGCGTATGGGCTATAGAGTAGATGCTGCAAAATGGGGTCCTTCCTCCTCCTCGTGACCAGAAATCACTTAGGAGACGGAACCTACGTGAACTTCCTCAAGGAGAATGCAGACATACTCAGCCGTGTTATAATTTCAACCTAACTACTTCCTCTAATAAAGTAACAGGGATATAAAGTAGAGCAAACATTTGTTTGGCTCTTAGCAATTTACAAAGAGCTTCTGCCTGCATTAGCCAATCGCGTTCTCCCTCCTGACAGTACTATGTGGCTCACAGAGGGGTAGTATTATTGTGGGCGAGGGCACAGGCTTTGCAGAGGCTACGTGACTTGCCTACTGAAACGGAAGAGGCCTGAAATCAGACAACTGAACCAAGAGCTTCCGACTCTAAATCCTGAACTCTTTGATGATCAGTTTTTTTGGCAAGTACTATGTCAAATACATAATTTAAGATTTAAAAAAATTTTTTAAAGGTTTTTATTTATTTTTGAGACAGAGAGAGAGCACGAGCAGGGGAGGGGCAGAGAGAGAGGGAGACAGAGAATGCGCAGCAGGCTCAAGGCTCTGAGTCGTCAGCACAGAGCCCGATGCGGGGCTAGAACTCACAGACCGTGAGATCATGACCTGAGCTGAAGTCGGACGCTTAACTGACTGAGCCACCCGGGCATCCCAATTTAAGATTTTTCTTAAAAAAAAAAAAAAAAAAAAAGTAGAAGTCCTTCTACCCTTTCCCATCTCAACCCCCAGTCTGCACCCGGAGGCAGCCACTTGTTACTGTTTCTGCTTTAGTCTTTTGGTTGATAATATGACCACTCTGTTCTGTAACCCTAATTAACTCTTCTGTACTTTGTCTCTAGGTTCTTTTTTAAAAAGCTGAAAATTGATAGTGTTGGTAGCATCCTAAGTAGGTAAATACTGGTCACTGCAGAGCAGCCACAACAGTGTGTAGAACCACATTTCCTCCCCCGTGATTCCAAAGACATGTTTCATGTGTCGCATGAAGGAGAAAGTTCTCAGCCCTAAGGTGAAATGGATTCTCTTAATCCTCCACCAACTGCTCAAAATCATGCTACCCTTTTTGAGGTCACTGAATATTTGGACTGTGTCCTTCTTACACAGTTTCATCTATTCCCTGGTGCTTCTAACAACCCTTCCTCTTGGGTAACTGGACAAGGTACATATGCTTCCCTTTCCTTACCGTATCAGTAAGATCTCCCAGCTTACTGTTCTAGTACATGGTTTCCATTCCATTCTTTATGATTTTTCAAAGTAGAATTGTCTTCCAAACATGCTGCGTAGCCATCATCTTCAAACTGTTTTTGATTAAAGTTCCAGTATGTTCTTCACTATTTTTTATATCCATATTATATACCCCATCAAGTCAGTCAAGTTGCCTACCTCAGAAAGGGGTGCTTGGGAAATGCATTTCTCAAACCTTACACCCTCTGACTCACTTGATTGAAGGTTTGGGTAGGTACAAAATTCTGGGTCCAAAATAATTTTCTCTCAGAATTTAGAAAAGGAGGTAGTCTTCCGGCCATGGCAGTGCAGCTGCTAAGTTTAATGCTAGTCAGGTTCTTGTTACCCTGCTGGGTGTCATCTGAGGTCTGATACACCTTGGTTGTAATATTGTTGAAGAATGAGGAACTAGATTAATCATTTGAGGTGGCCGCTGTCCATTTGCCCCTTCGGCCATCACCTAAATGAGAAGGCTGACTTGTGGCACCCTGCGTACCTAGTCATGGCTTTTCAAATGACTTTAGGATAGGCACACAGTAAGCTGGCCTCTGACCAGAGGGTTCCCCAAATGCTCAAATGAAGAGGGCTTTACTTTGGGCTAACAACATGTACATGAATAGCCCCAGTTTTTCCAAGGTTTTTCTTTTTTTTTTTTTTATGTGTATTTATTTATTTTGAGAGAGAAAGAGCATAGGCAGGGGAGGGGCAGAAAGGGAGAGAGAGAATTCCAAGCAGGCTCCACAGTGCCAGCGCGGAGGCTGACTTGGGGCTTGATCTGTGAGCCGAAATCAAGAGTCGGATGCCTAACCGACTGAGCCACCTAGGCACCCCTTTCCAAGGTTATCTTTGAAGAAGTACTCTGATTTGAATTTTTGCACCCCAGGGAAAACACTTCTGACTGTAGGCAGAGCACAGCCCGAGTCCAGTGCTCCCCACTGCCCCTCCGTGCTCTGTCTCAGACCAGCTTTCAAGCGAACCCTAGCTTTTAGCTTCCTTTTCCAGTCCTTTGCACCTCCTGGCTCTGTTCCCAGAGTCCCTCCACCTTTGCAGTAGCCTCTCCTTTGTGGCTTCTCCCGTTCTGTCCCATAATCAACATACTTCCATCTGTTTACTCCCTGGCAGGAGGTGAGGTAAGTGGTCCACTGATGGTCCCCCCTGGTTTCTTTGCTGTTTTGCTTTGTATTCCTTTATTGCCATTTTAATGGAGCCCTAGGAAGGAGTTGAACCCTCAGCCTATCTTGTACCAAAGGGCATGATCAGTTATATAAAGAGCCTTCTGAATTCAATCTTTTCACTCCAGATCTTTTTCCAAATCTACTCTTTGATATTTTTTTTCTTTTCAGTTGAATCAACATTCTTCTTACGTGTACTTCTATTTTCTTTGGGAACATTAACAGGTTAGATGTCTCTCCTTCCTTATAAGACCATGTCCAATGCTTTTGTCCATGACTCTTACCTAACCCTGGGTCCAATGGCTTTTATGTAGTGGACCCTTAACAGACGCTTGTTAACTTTCTAAAATAAGACACAAATGCAATATGAATTTTCCATTTAAGGGCACATTTTTAAAAGTCAATGGGAAAAAATGGGCCAGGTTTTTCATGCTCAAGACTCAAGAAATAGCCAAGTCTCTATTCTGCAGAGTCATTGCTCCAAATACCGTGTGTTGGAACAACATTTAATAAGTAGCAACAGAACTTAACACAGGATACAAAGGATTTTATTTTCAGATTGTTCTCTCTCCTATAACAATGAAAAACTAGAGGCTAAGCAGAAAGAAATGCATTTAAGAGAAAATAAGTAGCTGGGCACTTAGAGGTGATTAATCAAGTCCAAAAGTCAATGGGTAAGCCTATCAAAAACAGTACACGGTGTGGTTCAAAGTCATACTGGGATCAAGTCCTGATTCTGGCATGTAACAGATACATTAATAGGTATTTAAACCAGCTGGGCCTCGGTATTCCATATGTAAAATGGGCACGTACATATCTGTGTAACTAGTTTACACAGAGCCTGCCACAACTAAGTAGTCAATAAATGCTGGCTAGTATCGTTACTAAATAATTAACTTTACAGTGTTAACAGGGCCACCAGCAATGGCTTTTTGATTGCTGTACAGAACCGCTGGCCCAAAACTACACACGAAAGTATCCAATATGGGGAAACTAGAAATCAAAGATCCCAGGACACACACCTTTTCTGTAAACTGTCTTATAACAAGACATGTGTGGTACGACGTCAACTTTTTAGGTTGCCCACCAAACCCAAAGCTATAAATGAAACTGTTGACAGGAGAGACTGGTCTAGAAATGGTGAAGAAATGCAAGTAGTAAGTCTTAGCCTTCCCAAGTCAACCCTGACTTCCAGTAGCCACCCTTTTAAAAATATCCAGTCCGGGTCTGGTGCTTTATTTAAGGTCCCAGAAACAGCAACCTTTTATCATCACCCAAGGTGATCTTACAGATGAGGAAGTCCCCACCTCTAGTCAGAATCCATGTCCCCGCAGTCTGGCTAGCTACAAAGCTCACATCCTTCCTCTGAGCCATACTGCCTCACCACAAGGATTCACAACAGGTAAGAAAAGAGGTTTCTTTGCCTGATGTTTTGGCAAGCGATTTCTCAGGAGAATCAGAAAGCTAAAATGAGAACAAGTATGATGAAATGGCTACTTGTCTTTGGAGAAACCTACATGGGTTTCATGGCAACTCAGAAATAGCTGAAACCTGGGGTGCCTGTATGGCTCAGTCGGTGAAGCGTCTGACTCTTGATTTCGGCTCAGGTCATGATCTCGAGGCTCGTGAGTTCGAGCTCTGCATCGGGCTCTGTGCTCACAGTGCAGAGCCTGCTTGGGATTCTCTCTCTCCCTCTTTGCCCCTCCTCCCCCACTCTCACTTGCTCTCTCTCTCAAAATAAATAAACTTTAAAATATGTTTTTAAAAAAAGGAAAGCTGAAACCTGATGTAAGATAAATAAAATTCTGTTCTTTTTAATACTCCCGTTAAGTTACAAAATGGATAATAAAGAAAGTTTATTACAGCTGGCTCCCAATACCCAGAAGTCTAGTGATGAGTGGTAAATCCTGATGCCGTTCACCAAGTATGTTCTCCACCATCCTATTTACTGCTTTCTCAGTGGTCTACACTGGGAAAGGAAAAACACCCAAAAATTCAGATTAAAAAAAAAAAAAAAGATGATAGGCCACACTAATGGCAAAATTCTCACGTAGCAACAGTGCTCTCTCAGGTTGGTGGCAGTCCCCTGCTCTGAAGTGCAGGGCAGAGGGCAGTGCTGTTATCGACTACTGTTCAGGGCACCCGGTGGGTAATGGAAGCAACGAGAAAGAAGATGCTATGCTAGCTCATGCAGGCTCTAACAATGAATCCAAGGGAATCTGGATCTGGCAGATTTCCTTCGGGAAAAACTGAGGCAGCTATCGTGCTGTGGGAAACACCCACTCTCTATAAAGTGACAACGTCCATTAAGGGGTTGAACACTGACCTCTGACCTGCATCTCTAACGCAGAACCTGTGAGCACTAAAGCGAAGTCCTTAACCATGCCCACAAAGAACTTTGACATTCAGGAAATGATAAAGAGCAATCATAAACACATTACCCAAAGCAACAGGAAACTACAGGTGGCCTATAACCACCAGCATTTATTTCTCTTAAAGATGGGAAGAGAGGCTCCAAAAATCATGCATGAGACAGTGCTAAAAACAGTCATTAATCTCCTCTCCTGGTGAGGTGTGCTGCCCAGTGTGACCGCTTCACTGAGAAGGAACGGGGGACACGGCTGGCTCCCGGGATCAGCAAAAGCAGGCTCGCTGCTCTGGCCTTTACAGCGAGTGAGGCTGCCATTCACATGAAACAGCAGCTGGTTACCCCCTGCGAATTTAAGTCCCGTGTTTGACAAACAGAAATCTGTACAGTGAGGTCAGGCCTTGCCCAGCCTGTAAGGAGGAGGAGAGAGAATGCAGAGATGCTTCTACTCGGGAATACTCCAGCAAAGTCCCTTCTGCTGTGGCAATGTATTGACTACAAATATGGAGAACCCAACAGACTGTGAAAGCAGCTTTGATTGCATACGTTCTGGAAGAACGGAGGGGCGAATATCCTGAAACGGCAGCCTCAAGTCTTTCCACATTTTGACCTCATTGCAAGTAAAATACATTTGTGGTAGATGTTTGAGAGGGAACTGGGTTTATCTTTAATTGTAAGTGCCCACACCTTAAGAATCAGTCATTCCACTTCTAGGAACCCAACTGACACAAAGACTTCCACGTGTTCACAGATTTTCCCACCCTCCAGATACAGACCCACACACACCCTGCACTGCTCATTACAAGGAATATGGGGAAATTAGAAATCCCAAATGTTCACTCACCGGTAGATGATTAAATAAATCACGGCAGTTTACGCTGTGGATAATCTCTAAATGCCATTAATAAACGCAAAGATCTTCAAGGCGGAAGTGAAAAACACCAGTGACAGCACATGTGTAGTTTCAACCCCATTTACATTAAAAAAACCAAAGCTCTGTACAGTCCTGAGACAGTAGAGGACTCTCACTTTTTACTCTACATTCCGTATTGTTTGTATTTTTCCAACGAGCATGTCTCTTTTGTAACAAACAAATAAAGGTAACACGTAAGTAAGTATAGAATCCTATGACGAAGATAACAATCAGTCATGACCCTACTATCCAGAAAGCTGCTGTATTTTGGTGCTATAAATCCTCCAAAATATTCTCCAATGAACTTGCACTACTACAAACTTTGATAGGCTGTGTTTAAAAAGCTCATCTTTTCCCATACATTCAATATTCTTTTTTAAAAAAAATTTTTTTTTGAAAGAGAGAGAGAGCACACGTGAACACGCATGGGGAAGGGGCAGAAGGAGAGGGGGACAGAGGATCTGAAGCAGGCTCTGCGCTGACAGCAGACAGCCCGATGCCAGGCTGGAAGTCAAAAACCGTGACATCATGACCTGAGCCGAAGTCGGAGGCTTAACTGAATGAGTCACCCAAGTGCCCCTCAATATTCTTTCAAAGCATTATTCTGAATGGCTGCCTAGTGTTCTATCTTATGAGTGTACCACAATTTATTTAAATAATCTTCTAGTATGGAAAACTTGGGTTGTTTTCTCACTTTTCTGTGTAAGAAAACCAATGTGATCATTATTCTTATACGTACATCTGTGCACACCTTACTTTCTTAGAATACATTTTCTAAATTTTTTTTTCAACGTTTTTATTTATTTTTGGGACAGAGAGAGACAGAGCATAAATGGGGGAGGGGCAGAGAGAGAGGGAGACACAGAATCGGAAACAGGCTCCAGGCTCCGAGCCATCAGCCCAGAGCCTGACGCGGGGCTCGAACTCACGGACCGTGAGATCGTGACCTGGCTGAAGTCGGACGCTTAACTGACTGCGCCACCCAGGCGCCCCAACATTTTCTGATGGTTAATTTACCAGACCAAAGAATAAGACCATTACTAAATTTAATTTACTAGGCCAAGAGAAAGGACACCAGTAGCATTTTCTGAGAAAGGCTGTACCAATTTAAACTTCTACCCAAAATGTGTAAGTGTTGGTGACAGAGTGACAGAGTAGTTTTCTGGGCACCAATTCAAAGCATCACAACGTTTTAATCACTGCCACTTTGAAAGACAACATTTCTCTATTTTTGTTTGTTGTTCTTTGATTAGTCTAGTTAAACGCGTTCCCGTATGTTTAGTGACTGCTTGGCATTTGTTATTTTGAGAATTGCCTATTTACAGGTTTGTGCATCTTCTACCTTGATCACTTCTGTTCTAAGAACTCTGAGTTCTAACAGATCACAAACTCCTGTACGAAAACTCCTTACAACAATATACCTAGGTGACCTAAGAGATAGAAGAGTTTTAAAAGATGTAAGAGGAGAAAGTAGCATACTTTTAGGATCTCATTGAAAGGTAGCTAAGGTATCAGATTTTTAGTCAACTTCCTTGCATTTAAGGTTAAAATTATTTTTCTTTTACCATTAAATTCTTCAACTTCCAGCTCTGGGGCGACCAGGTAATACTGTTCACACAGCATCTTGGCGGTTTCATATGCATCTGTAAAGAAAAAAAAGAGTTTAGCTTTCAACACAAGCAGATAGACAGACATACAGATACATAAACAAAATCAGGGCAGTTTCTAACCAGACGGATTTAGAATTATTGTTTTTTTTACAAAATAGTCTTTTTTGGCTGTAATAGAATTGTTATGACTGAACCAAAATTTCTCTTCCTTTAAAGTTTTAGTGACTACAAAAGTATCAAAATACTGCACTAATGACAATACGGCCAGTCGTCTACTAACCATACATTTAACTTTTAAATATTCCTAAAAGGTATTTTTCACGAAAATTTATCAACTGTACTTTTGAACACCATGCAACCTGACTAAATTGCAACATAAGAGATTTGTTGTTACACTATTATTGACTATACTCCCTCGGCCGTACTTTTCAGCCGTACTTTTCATCTCCGTGACTTACTTATTTTCTAACTGGAAGATCGTACCTCTCCACCAATTTCACCTATCCACCCACCTGCCCTTCTGGCAACCACCAGTTTGTTCCCTGTATTTGTGAGTCTGTTTGTTTGTTCGTTTGTTTTGTTGCTTAGATTCCATAGGTAAATGAAATCATATGGTATTTGTCTTTCTCTGTCTGACTTATTTCACTTAACACAATACCCTCTAGGACCATCCATATAGCCATAAATGGCAAGATCTCATTTTTTATGGCTGAGTAATATTCCACTGTATGTAGATACCACTTTTTCTTCATCCACTTATCTATCGATGGACACTTGGGTTGCTTCCGTATCTTGGCTACTGTAAGTAATGCTGCCATAAACGTAGGGTTGCCTATATCTTTGAATCAGTGTTTCTGTTTCCCTTGGGTAAAAACCCCCAAGTGGAATTATTGGATCATACGGTACTTCAATTTTTAGTTTTCTGAGGACCCTCCATAATGTTTTCCATAGTGCCTGGACCAAATACATTCCCCCAAGAGTGCAGGAGGGTTCCCTTTTCTCCACATCCTCACCAACACTTGTTATTCTTGTCGTTTTGACACTAGCCATTCTGACTGGTGTGAGGTGCTCTTTGTGGGTATGATTTGCATGGTGACGACACTTACTGTGGTGAACAGTGAGTTATGTATAGAATTGTTCAATCACTATGCTGTACACCTGAAACTAATGTAACATTGTATGTCAGCTATACTTCAAAAAAAATTTTCAGTTAAAATAAAAACTAAATGACATTCCGGGAAAGGCAAAACCATAGAGACAACAGAAAGATCGGTGGTTTTCGGAGGTTCAGGGGGAGGTAGG
The DNA here is from genome assembly GCF_016509475.1 of Prionailurus bengalensis. Lineage (NCBI taxonomy): Eukaryota > Metazoa > Chordata > Mammalia > Carnivora > Felidae > Prionailurus > Prionailurus bengalensis. Next base: position 20,714,920 of record NC_057361.1, on the reverse strand, counting down.
AAGGGCAGGGATGAACAGGTAGAGCATGGGGCGTGTTTAGGGCACTGAAACGATTCTGTATGTACTGCAATGGTGGGTGTATGACATTATGCATTTGTTAAAGGCAACAGAACAGCACAACACAAAGAGTGGCGCTGAATGTAATCCACAGGCTTTAGTTAATAATAATATACCAGTGTTTGTACATGAACTGAAATAAAAAGGATTTTAAAATAATCTTTTTAAAAAATAATACTGCCCAAAGTCTTAAGATGTGCCAATTATTTGTAATGAATTATCAGTAAGTATTTGCTGGAAGAAGGGATTTCCATGGGCTACACACTCTAAGTTATCAGGGACACTACCATAGCTTAAAAAGGTCGTCCAGAAGTTACTTAAAGGTAACACAGTGGGGCTGATATTTATCAAAGTAAGTCTGAGGAACAAGAGTTCACTTCTAAAAGGGAAAAAAAAGACACAGGGTAAGAAGATCTGGGATATTAAAGAAATAGCTGGAACAGAATTCAGGCAGTTAGATCTCAAAAGATGGAAAACATTCAGAAAGCAAAAGTGCATTATTATAGACTGCATGGGTGCCTTTTCTCTTGAACTATAAACAATCTGAGGTCAGGGTTTGTGTTTTCCATGTGGTTTGTAACCCATACAGAACTTAGTATATATCTATTAGATGGTCAATACATATTCCTTCCTTTGATAAATTTTAAGCCTTTTGATAATTTATTTTAAAAACAGTTTACTGAGGGGTGCCTAGGTGGCTCAGATGGTTAAGTGTCCGAGTCTTGGGTTCAGCTCAGGTCATGATCTCATGCTTCATGGGTTTGAGCCCCACGTCGGGCTCTGTGCTGACAGTGCGGAGCCTGCTTGGGATTCTCTTTCTCTCCCTCTCTCTGCCCCTTCCCTGCTCACACTGTCTCTCTCAAAATAAGAAATAAACATTAAAAAAAACAGCTTTACTGAGATACAATTCTCATATCCACATAAGTCACCCATTTAAAGCATATACACAATTCCGTGGTTTTTAGTGTATTTTCAGCGCTATGCATCCGTCCCCACGATCAATTTCACATTTTCATCACCAGGGAAATAAACTCCATGACCACGGGCAATCATCTCCCTCCACCCAGCCCTAGGCAGCCACGGGTCTACTTTCTCTCTATAGACTTGCTATTCTGGACACTTTACATAAGTGGAATCACACAATACGTGGCCTTTGGTGCCTAGCTTCTTTCACGGAGCAGAATGTTTTCAGGGGTCACCCATGTTGCAGCGTCTAGCAGTACTTTATTCCTTCTCATTGCTGAACAGTGTTACACTGTACACAAACACATTTTGTTTCTCCATTCATTTGTTGAGGGATATCTGGATTGTTTCCCCTTTTTGGCTATTATGAATAATGCTGCCATGAACATTCACGTCCAAGTGTTTTTTGTAAACATATGTTTTGTGTTTTTTTTTCAACTTTTTATTTATTTTTGGGACAGAGAGAGACAGAGCATGAACGGGGGAGGGGCAGAGAGAGAGGGAGACACAGAATCGGAAACAGCCTCCAGGCTCTGAGCCATCAGCCCAGAGCCTGACGCGGGGCTCGAACCCACGGACCGCGAGATCGTGACCTGGCTGAAGTCGGACGCTTAACCGACTGCGCCACCCAGGCGCCCCTGTAAACATATGTTTTCATTTCCCTTGGGTATATACCCAGGAGAGGAAAACTGCATGATCACAAGGTATCACAATGTTTAAACATTTGAGGCACAGCCAGAATCTTTTCCAAAGTGACATTTTTTTAAAGTTCACCTTCACAATTTCTAAAGATCAGATACTCAGATTACTTTAAAACGCTTCACATGGCACAAAAACAGACACATAGACCAATGGAATAGAATAGAAACCCCAGAACTAGACCCACAAACGTATGGCCAACTCATCTTTGACAAAGCAGGAAAGAACATCCAATGGAAAAAAGACAGTCTCTTTAACAAATGGTGCTGGGAGAACAGGACAGCAACATGCAGAAGGTTGAAACTAGACCACTTTCTCACACCATTCACAAAAATAAACTCAAAATGGATAAAGGACCTGAATGTGAGACAGGAAACCATCCAAACCTTAGAGGAGAAAGCAGGAAAAGACCTCTCTGACCTCAGCCGTAGCAATCTCTTACTCGACACATCCCAAAGGCAAGGGAATTAAAAGCAAAAGTGAATTACTGGGACCTTATGAAGATAAAAAGCTTCTGCACAGCAAAGGAAACAACCAACAAAACTAAAAGGCAACCAACGGAATGGGAAAAGATATTTGCAAATGACATATCGGACAAAGGGCTAGTATCCAAAATCTATAAAGAGCTCACCAAACTCCACACCCGAAAAACAAATAACCCAGTGAAGAAATGGGCAGAAAACATGAATAGACACTTCTCTAAAGAAGACATCCGGATGGCCAACAGGCACATGAAAAGATGTTCAGCGTCGCTCCTTATCAGGGAAATACAAATCAAAACCACACTCAGGTATCACCTCACGCCAGTCAGAGTGGCCAAAATGAACACATCAGGAGACTATAGATGCTGGCGAGGATGTGGAGAAATGGGAACCCTCTTGCACTGTTGGTGGGAATGCAAACTGGTGCAGCCGCTCTGGAAAGCAGTGTGGAGGTTCCTCAGAAAATTAAAAATAGACCTACCCTATGACCCAGCAATAGCACTGCTAGGAATTTATCCAAGGGATACAGGAGTACTGATGCATAGGGGCACTTGTACCCCAATGTTCATAGCAGCACTCTCAACAATAGCCAAATGATGGAAAGAGCCTAAATGTCCATCAACTGATGAATGGATAAAGAAATTGTGGTTTATATACACAATGGAGTACTACGTGGCAATGAGAAAAAATGAAATATGGCCTTTTGTAGCAACGTGGATAGAACTGGAGAGTGTGATACTAAGTGAAATAAGCCATACAGAGAAAGACAGATACCGTATGGTTTCACTCTTATGTGGATCCTGAGAAACTTAACAGAAACCCATGGGGGAGGGGAAGGAAAA